>NW_026865732.1:0-56062 GCF_026571515.1 Ruditapes philippinarum
ATATATAATGCAGATTATAAAATACATAATTAATTCTTTCTCTTCCAGGTTTTACTTTTTCTGTGTATAAATTATAATGTTTAATTTTATTCCCATTGATAACATTTGTCCCTTCTGTTTAAGCTTTTACCATTTGTGGATACAGTTCAACATAGATTAAGAAAATATTTTTTATGTTTTTACAGACTTCACTTTATCTATATTTGTGTAAATTTTAAATCCTTTTCTTTTTTTCAGGCTTCACTTTTATACGAACATCACAAACATGTATCTATTTTTTATGTTTGTTTTGTTTACTGAGATCTTTTGTGTCGAGTTAGCTTTATATGTAGAATATAACTACTATACTAAATAAAATAATAAATATAAGGTTTATATAATTTTTATAATTTCCAATATCTTGTCTTTAATACATGTCCTTGGGAAAATGCGTGCTTTCTCTCCATTTTTGTTAAGATGAATTTCTTAATATTGTTTGCATGTGTATGCTATGCCTCTTTATGTAATGTACGTTTACATGCTATGGCTCATATTGGCATGTGTGTACATTAATTGAGTTCTGAAATATAAAATTACTAAATTTTAGTAATTAGTTTCGCCGAACCGGTAGGCGTACTGTAGTTCGACGAAACAACTCTCGCTCATTTATTTTATATTGTCAATTAAAGTCCGTGTTGCTACGTAAGTTTAATGCACAAACTATTTACTACTTGAAATCACTTTATAAAAAATATACAACCTTCAGAGCAGGCAACACACAGATATATACAAACAATAACAAACCATCCATTTTTCCCCCGCCAAAACGGCCAGCCAGCTTGTAAATTAGGTCACCTAGTCATTCTAAATCATAGCTAACACGAACTGCCAATTGAAAATCAAAGCACAACATTAAATAAATACTTATCTACATTATAAAATAAAGCATAAAAAATCAATACTTACAGTTTAACCTTGCTAGTACATTTAAATTATCGCTCTGAAATAAACCCTCTCTCTTCCTGAATGGGCTGCCTGTTTGTTGATGTTTTTTCATTGGCTTACATTGTCACGTGATCAAATCAACAAAAGGTGTGGACTAAGTTATTTCCATTGCAGTTCTGACTTTAATTGTTTTTATCACAATTTAATCCCCGAAAAAATATGTTGAAACAACTCCAGAATTACCACAAATATTAAAATTATCGAAAACATAAATGTTATATAAATTGTAAATTAAAGGTTTCACATTTCACCCCTAGATAAAACATAATGGACTCAACCCAAAACAAGCGTCTCTCTCTTTATTTAATGATGTATTTACATGACCATGATCAAACACATAAATCTAGACCAATTGTAAGACGGCCTTAGACGTAAACCTATTGTAAAAATAATACTATGACCACAGCAGATCTCGTACAGAAAAAGTATTGATACTATAGATTACATTGAAATGGCATTGAGAAATATAACAAAGTACATGTATTTTAGGAACAAGATATGTTAGATCATTTGCTGAGAGAGAGAGAGAGAGAGAGAGAGAGAGAGAGAGAGGATGTACTTTTGACAGTCGCAATTTATTTTTTTTAAAGAGTAAAAAACTTCAGCATTAAGCAGATTTTATCGGAAACGTTCGTATGCTTAATATATCTTTGAACTTCTAAAAATATTAATGAATTGTCTTCTTCGGAATAGGTAATCTTACCAAAAAGAAGAGTACACGTATTTAATGGATGAAAAATGCGAGTAGCATTAAAAAGTTGAATACGTTGTGATGTATACCGTCTGCAATTGAAAAAGAAATGTTCAGCATCTTCGAAAGCATAACCGCATTCACAAGATGCATTTTCTCTTAAATGATTTATAAATATAATCAGGCAGCATTTAAATTGCTACATTTGTTACGAATTTGAAGCATGTAGAACCGAATGTAGACGATCCCCGATACAGAAAAAATTAGGAACTGTCGGAGGTTTTGAATTTCTGTTTAAGTTTGCATTTAAATATATTAAGGGAGGATGAATTTCTTATGTCAGTATCCAAGTTATTCCATAATGACGTTGCTGATGGAATAAATGAGTTTGTAAAAATTTGAGTACGACGTGCTACAGTTGTATAATTATCTCTGTTTCTTAAGACATAAGGTACATTATTAGAAATGGTATCTGGAAAAACGTTTAATAAATAATCCGGTAAGGTGCCCTGTTTAGCTTTTTATATAATGTAACGAGTTTTTGAATAGTTCGTCTGTCGGACAATGATACCCAAACCGATTTCATTAAGCAAACGCTCAATAGAAACAGACCTTGTTAGGCCGGTGACGATACGTGCCGCTTCATATTGAAGTTTCTCAAGAGAGTGTTTCTCGTAATCCTCGCATCCATACCCAGACAATTGACGCATATTCTAAGATTGGTCTCATGTAGGAAATGTATATTTGATTTAAAGTTTTCCGTTTAAGTTTGTATTTTAATGCTCTCATTAGATCCTAGAACTTTGGAAGCAGACATTAATATATTGTTTATGTGGTCATGCCATTTACCATCAGTACTAAAAGTGACACCTAAGTGTTTGTGACTGTTAACATAATCAAGAGAAACATTATCAAAGTAGAGTGATGGCTTATCGTCAGATCCAAGTGTGAAAAATAACACTTCTGTTTTGTTAGGATTAAAGTTAACTAGCCAACGTTTCGACCATTCCGTAATTTTTATTTAAGTCTTCATTAAGGGCACGTTCCATAAAAAGCAATATCAGAACTGGAAACTGCGAGAGAGCTATCATCTGCAAAAAGTCTTGTTACACTGATTAGATTATCGGCAATGTCATTGACATAAATTAAAAATAATAAGGGGCCAAGGACAGAGCCTTTGGGGGACCCCAGCAGTGATATGTTTACTTTCAGAATAGGAGGAACCAACAAAGACCTTTTGATTTCGATTACTTAGATAATTATTAACCCATTTTAGAATCTGACCATTAATTCCGTATTGTTTTAATTTGAATATAAGTCCTTCGTGCCATACTCTATCGAAGGCTTTTGAAATGTCACAAAAAACCATACATGTTGGGATTTTATTATCAAAAGAATAACAAATTTGATGTAGATGTCAAGTAATTGATACACAGTCGAATGCCCTGGCAAAAATCCAGACTGATTTTCGTAAATTAATTTATTTGCGTGTAAATGGTTATAAATGTGTTTAAACATAACTCTTTCCATAATTTTTCCAGTACAACTAATTAATGAAATCGGTCTATAGTTCGAAGGGATATTTTTATTACCCTTTTTAAAAAGCGGCATGACAACAGCTGATTTCCAAGGGCCGGATATATACTTTCAGATAGGTGAACGGTTAAATAGAATACAAAGAGGCTTACAAATAGAGGCCTTATATCTTTAAGCATACGATGACTTACTTCATCTGGGCCTGATGACTTATTAATTACAAGGGACGATAATATATCAATAATTTCCATTTCAAGAATTTGAAAAGATTGTAAAACTTCATTCGTTTTAGTACTGAAAGTTTGGAAGAAGACTTGCATTAGCGGCGTCAATTGTTGATATAGAAACAAATAATTATTCAAACAATTACGCTTTTTCAGTATCGGAAGAATAGTTAACATCATTTCCATTAATTTCAAAATATTTAAGGGGGGGTATAATTTCGACCACATTTTTTATTTTCTTTCACAAGCTGTTTGACTGTTTTCCAATATGAACGGGGGTTGTTTTTCACTACTGTCACTTAATGAGTATTCTAAGTCATTATAGTAATTTTTGTTTTGCGTGTGTTTTAAAGATATTTACTTTATTTCGAAGTTGGTTTATATTTAACCCAATCGGTAATTTCTCCGGATTGGGACAGCTTTTTGCTTTTTGACGATCTCTTTTACGGGAAGTAAGACGAATGATAGAATCGTACCAGGGTCTGTCATTTGGTCTGATAGTTTTTGTAAATTAGAAGGGATACACTGTTTCGCTCAGCTCCATAAATTTTTATATTAAAGTTTTTTCGGTTGCTTCATCGAGAGTATTAGAGTAAAGAAAATGACCAGTCTGTTTGTTAGTAAATTAAATCGTTAAGTTTCTCAAAATCAGCCGGCGATTGTAATACCCAAAGTCTTTTGTAAAGGTAACTGATTGGGGGTAATTTAAATTTGATTATAAATATAAGTGCCAAAAATGATCAACTGAAATATTCCTCTCGGTGTCTTTAAAAATACCCGAATGTAAAATTAAATTCTGGTCTGAGAATAGCAATCTGGCGATTCAAAATAAGAGTTGACGAGTTTGTCTGCGAACTCGTGTCGGTTCGTAATAACATTATACATATTATTCAAAATTAATATAGTCGCGAAGTTTATGGTTCCCTTATGTTTAACTGGTCTTTCATTAATGTCACCTACAAATATGCGACTCTTTTTGATTTATTAAAAGCAATTTTCTAGACACATATTCAATCTAACCCAAAGTTACATTTGTAATTAGGTGGACGATAAAAATATTACCTATCAAATGTTTTCATTAAAGGTCTTTATTTCAATCCAAAGTGATTCTGGTAAGGTTTTTCCACATCAATAACCTTTTAGATACGAACTTTTTCATTACATAAACTAAAGTCCACGCAGAGTGACTACGTGTGTCTTTACGGTAATATTTCGCTGAAATTAGTTAGTTTCAAACTGCATAGTGATTAGAGTTGGTCCAAAATCGTGGGTTTTCCGGTAAGAACAGAATAATATCAAAGTTCTAACCAGTTATCTGTAATATATTCAATTTTATTCCGGGATACTTCTTAGTATCTGATGAAAACTGATAGAGATCGTACTGATATAATTAGGCCCTGGATTTAATTCAATATCACTCTGATAAATTCATAAGATTTGTAAAAGAAATGCAATAAATGTAAGTTCCAACGACTGAGATAAAATGTTCGATGCTTCGAAAAAGTTAACAAGTCATTAGTCAATTGATTACCCGACATATAAAGAAACAATACCAAAATAAAGATTGACAATATTCAAATAGATACCGGGTAGCAGCGTCGTATTAATAACACATACTGATTAAATAGATAAAGAACTTTCATTAACGCTTTATACGGATAGCTACAGTACTCGAGTTTTCTTAAGCAACCTCTGAGTGCTGTTATAAAAAAGACCAGATCGCCGCGCGTAAGCAACTTAAATCATTCATTACCTTAAACGGATACAGGCTAAATGCTAGTAAGATTGGTACCGACGACGGCGCGAACCAGACAGGTAATCAAAAAACTTAGCAACATCACGCCAAAAATACATCCTAAAAGACTGGATTTAATAGAAAAAAAGAAAAATAAGAAAGATATTATAAGATAGTACATTTATCATCAGTGTGGAAAGCAAATTAGAGATATTTTGATTTGTAAAATATTGAGAAAAAATATACTTGTTCAGAAATAACACATATTCACATATTATTAATTGCAACACTTACCTGAGACAAACTTTGGAAACTTGCACAATACAGAAATTCATTAGGTATATGAAGCCCTAAACTAATTTATTCATGATAATTTTACCGATATATGCAAATACCCCCGAGTAGATGTTGCCAACCAATTATACAAAACTCATGTAATTGAAAAAATATATATATCAATCAAGATCCAAAGACAACAACAAAAAAACAGCAAAAAGCAGTAAACGTTCGGATAATGCTTAATTGGAAAATAGAATGCAGCCTGAGACAAATATTGAAAAACAGGGACAAATACTAGTATTAAATGGACTATAAGCCATAACGCTACCGTTTGAACTATTGTGAGCTGTAATTAAGTATCTATAACAACAATAATAAAAAATAATGAAAATTATAATAATGTATAACTATAATATTTTCTTTGTTATCATAAATTTTGTGTAAAATGTATACTCTGTTAAAATTATGTTTTCATTAATTCTTTATTGATATAAATATTCATAAAATGTAAAACTAAAGAAATGTATATGGCTCCTTGTTTACTCCGTTAAATTATAGTTTATTTATTTTCAGTCATTTTTACATTTCTGTTGAATTTGACGACTATTTTTAACTGTAATCATGTACTAATATTCAAAAAGAAAATAATAATATAAAGATATTTTCCCCATATATACATAGTACATTATTTACACGTTGGTAACTACCAGAGCAAATCAAAATTTCCCGCATTTGTACACGTTTACCTGATTTCATATGTATATCACATAGCATGTATATGCCTTTACAAAATATATTGTTCTAATGGAAATGGACTAATGGAAATTGCACTTCAATCGAACCATTCGTGAATGTGCATAATCAAAAAGAAAACAAAGAAAGAGAACAACAAAAAATCAAAATACACACAGACACAACAAAAATAATTCTTATGGCAAATGTTTAAAATAATAATAATCAGTGGTTCGTGCTCGGTCACGCGCTACTATTAGCTCAGGTAAAACGATTTACAAGTTTTCATTGGCTTTACCTGTAAATAATTCTCACATACGTAAGATATAATGCGTAGTAAATAATAGCGCTAGCTCACGTGACAAGAATAACGCATTACAATTGGTTACCTTTTACTTATTTCTCACGGATAAATGCGCATAAAAAAAACTTTTATTATGAAATAGTACTATAATGTAATGAGCTTTATTGAGCTGATATAAAAAGAATTTCTTAAACACTACGCGCACTGTGCATAAACAAATAGTTCACGCAGAATGAAATAATAATACATAGTAAGTATGTGCAGCTATTATATAACGATACATGTTTAATACTGATGTATTTAACATATTATTCAGTTAATCACAAAGTGTTATTTGACACACTAATGCTTTACAAAAGTCCTAATTCTGATGAAGAGACAATTGCATGTATTTTGTCATTATTGTCTTTGACAAGCCATCTACCGTCGAAGGTCCATGCTGATTTAAGATGTCGAGCCTTCACCATCTGTTCTGGCCTCCTTCATAATCTGTGCTCGTTTTCTTGGTTAAATCCTCGTTAAGGTACACATTTTTTAAAGGAATGACAATCATGAAGCTTTTTTTTTTGTTTTTAAGAAAATTTGTCTACGGTAACGGTAGCCTAGTAAATTTTACTAAAATGTCACGTTTTGCATTTAATTTGCTGCCTGTGTCGATGAGAACGGTCAATGTCCTCGATATCTATTTCGTGCCCATTTCCTTCGCCATCTGAAGAACAATATCATCGGTGCTTTCGCCTGGTACAACAGGGAATGCCGGAAATCCGAAACATTGTTTCTCGCCTACTGTACTGCTCGCTCTCATCCCCTAAGTAACTCTAGCTCTTCAACCCGTCCGGTAACTTCCTTTAGATCAGATCTCAGAGTTGTGTTTTCCCTTCTAGCTTGCGAATCCTGTCTTCATATACTTGGGATACAGAGGAGATTATAAGCCTTTGTAGCTTCCGTAATGGATTCCTGAATGAAAGACTTGAGCTCATCTTTGAAGCGTCTTTGACAATATTTGCTATTGATAGCATATCACTAGTATTGAGTTTCAATTCCAGTTCGCTGTATTTAGAAGGGTCTACAACAATAGACGATCCTGTTTCCTTCTGGTTCACTCAGATGTACTAATATTCAGTTTATTTTCTTTTCGGGATTATGGGAATCTTCCGGCGTTGTTGGTGAGATAGGGGAAGGCCTTTTTCTATCTTCTGCTGAAGGCGTATTCATTTATTCATTATAGCCACTATTTTACAGTATTGTTTACAGATTTATAAAGAATGTTTAACATGTATAACTGACCTGTTGTATTGTCCAGTTAATTGATAAGGTACATGTATATCCAATAATAATCACCGAAGCACAAAGATTGTTTTAACACGTGTCATATATACGTACACGTACACAAACTAAACATCTAATTTGATTTTATCAGCAACACCAGCTATAAATAAGCATAATCCTTATTACAGTGCGTTTTAATTAATCCATATCACCAGAATTTACATTTATTTTGCTAGTTCTGAACATTAAAACACTAAAAATATCAAAATATCTCAGAACATTTCTTAACGATAATGCAGGTTACTTTCTCTTTGTAAATGTCTTCCTGTTTTACAATAACTTCTAAGTAATTACCTCTGGGTCGTGTATAATGTGGTCAAAACTAACTGTGTACTAAATAATTACAGCAAAATCGTGTATTTAAATTGAAAATGTATTTGATATGGACAATAACGTTATGAAGCAACAAAAATTGGACATATGTTGCCAGCTTCATTTGTTTTACAATTTGACAGGCAGATCATAAATCTTGAAAACAAAGCTTAATTACTTTATTTATTGTATCCGCAACGCAAGACTAGTCAATGTTTACTAGGATGCATAATATTTGCTTAAACTATAACACATATTTACAGCTAACAACAGCTGGTTGCACTGCTTGCTTTAATATTATATACATATTGTCATAAAAGGATTTAGCATGTTATGTATAAAATAGTATTTGTTTAAATGTTTAATCAACATTGAAAAAGTAACAAAATCAATTTATGAAATAAGAAATGTTTTCATAAAGACAGGTCCACGTATTTTAAATATACGCTTGCCTGGTGACTAAACATACAAAATAAATGAACAAAGATAGAAAAAGGCAGGCGACGTTCACAGACCACAGCCCCTGACATAACCCAGCCATACAAGCAGGGCACCCAGAAGCACCGAACCAGAAAACGGGAAAGGACACATGGTTGGTGAACAGAGGGGAGGGACATGTTGAACCAATACGAGGACAAAACATAGAAATAAAACACACTCATAATACCACATGTAAGGCACATTTATTATAATAATTGTGAAAATGAAAACCGCATGCTGGTTATCAATGGCAATATTACAAATAACGCAAAGCTGTATATCTATTATTTTTATCATCTAAACGACACTGGAAATAATAAAAAAGTATTATTTTACATTATGTGCGTGATGTGATGCCATAAAAATTGTCATACAAGACAATTGTTCTATTTTGAAGTCTAAGATAGGATGTTAAAAGTAAAAGTAAATCGATTTTATATCATTTTTATCTACGAACTGGAATAAATGTATTTTAATTATATATATTACTAACACATTGGACGTAACATTATCTGGTTTTAGCAGTTCCTGTGTGAACGTCCCTTTACATTGTTTTGTTAATATAAACGAATTTATTCTTCTAATTTTACCAATCCAACATTCCTTAGCAAAAGAAGTTTGATATATACGAATTAATATAATACATTATAGTACTATTTATCTAAAATATTATTCCGCAGAGAAAAGTACTTCTAATCAGATTTTAGAAAATTCAGTGGCCATTTCTTTGCAGAGATATAACACAATTTTAAATATATTTAAATCATAAAGATAAAGAATATGGTTGCACATTAGATAACACGATAGTTAAGTTCCGCATAACTAAGTGGTTATCTGGTAGTAGAAATATATCACCATAATAAACATCTGGTAAATGTTAACTCGGAAATAACCTTTGCGTATGAAATCAATGAAGGTAATTATGTCAAAACAAAACAATAAAAATAAATAAATAATGGGGAATGTTTGAACCGTCTGCAAACATGATTATAAAGGACATGAACAGTATGGAATATACATACGTAATTACATAATTGTTTAAGTCTATCTTTATTCACATTCAATTATGTGCGCTGAAATTCAATACTTCTGTAGATTGCGTGATAATTGTCATATATATGAAATAATAGGGTTTATGTTGTTTTCCTATATCATTGTCATTATTTTATAAACCAGAATTTTCTCAGACAAATGAATAGCACAAATGTATGTGTGACAGGAAAGTATGTGTACGTTATTATGTGTATGTAATATTGATAAAATATCGTATCAAAATGTTTTTATCAAATATCTAAACATTTTAAAGTGGTATTTTGAATAACAGCCGTTCTTTAATGTTGTGACGCGTGATTACGAGGTAAATGTTTTTTCACCTTATCAACAAAAATATATTTAGATATTAAGCTAGATGTACTGTTGTTTTATTACAGTGTCAGGTGTAATATACATATTTTTAAAAAAAAACAAGAACAAAAAAAAACAACAACAACAAAACATTAAGCCATATACATCCTGGTCCACCGGCCAATATGTCACCTGATATATTATCGTTTAAGTGAATAAATAAATAAATAAATAAATAAATAAATAAATAAATAAATAAATAACGTGTCAATTATAACAAACTAAATATCAAGTATTATGACATATTGTCAGCTAATTAGCACAGAATGGGACAAAATACAAACATAATATATGCTAAGAATTAAAACATATGGGATATCTATAATACCTTTAGAATAGATGTCGTTTTCCGTACATATTTGAAAATAGTGATTGTGCACTGGGCAACTTTGCGCTAATAAGTATGACCTCGGCAAAATATCATTCAAAAATAATATTAGCAATATGGCATCATAACACACAAGACATTGGAAAAAAATCATTGGAAACTCATTATTTGTAGAGAAAGAAAAAGATATACTATGTTCATCATTGTGTAATATATTTTACTCATGGAAATGTATATAACATATCTTATTTGTGTGAAGTCAAAACGTGTTTATTTTATATGTCATGTATTTACAAAGAGACTTTGCAGCAAATATCAATATTCTCTAATATCAAATTTGAACATATCTTTAACGTTTCTATCCCATTGATTATATATATTATTTCACTAATTTGCATAATCAATGGAGACATCTGATCAATTATTACAGGTTTAAAAGTCCTCATGTTTTATTTTAAGATATTATTGCAAGACCGCTGAAGCCTGAATTTGAATATAGTTATATGAAAGGGCATTGCTTGTAATAAATATGTGTTGTTAAATAAACGTGATAAAATATTTATTTAACAGACATATTCTTATATGAAATGTTACTTTATCGAAGGACGTTTTGTTTAACTATATTATTTCAACTCTGTTAAGAAAGAACAAAAGATAAAAGATCCTTCAACATATCATTAAGATAGCATATACATGTATATGGTACGTTCGCCTCTGGTAACCAGAGGTGGCAGCATCAGTGATTGGACATCCCATCCCTATCTGCCCCTGGACCCCTACTACAACCCTGAAAAAAATTCAACACACTAAGGCTTACTATAAGGTATCAAATACAAAACCACCGATAAAGTTATAAAAAATAAATTTCCACTAATAGAAAGGTGAAAAGCCTACTATATGTTCATTTGCCAAACAACGTGGAACACGGGAAATCGTCTTTTCGGCGACTGTGGCGCATTCCGGCGGGATTTCACTGCAACATTCATTGACATCAATAAAAAGAACTAGAATTCCACAGCTTATCTAATTCAAGTCCATCGAATATCAATATTATTCCGATTTTTTTTTTCTGTTTCACGGTATTTCTTGAATTGTCGTAGCCATTTTGCAGTCTGATACCTTGGTTGAAATACGCGATCTGAATGGACGACCCAAATTGGACATCCAATCAGATCGCTTATTAGCTCAATCAATCTGAGCCTGCAACATTTTCAATTTCACCTCTTTGGGCGTTCTTGGGGATTCTATTTTTTCTCTCCCTCTATCAAGGGTACTTTTGATTTTTGCAGAGACCATGCTCACTTGAATATGATTTTCAACATTTTACTGTAAGCCTTTTGCACCTTTCTTATTCTTTTATTTGTTGCTTCTACGCATCAAAAGGTAAAAGTATAGTGTTTGGGGTTGCGTTCATTGAACGCCGCCTTTCCTTGTTGATCTTGTTTTTCATATTTTTTTGAAATAACTGATGTTTGTCTTATTATAGTGTTTCATGGTAAATAACATATGTGTGTCTGAAGGAACTGACAGAAAGCATATAAGGAACTGACAGAAAGCATATAAACTTAGTAACATAAATTTTCTAATGAGTTTGATTAATTGCTTTAAAAATCATTCACTGGCAATATTACTCGTAACAATTTTTATATTTTTGATTGAGTAGTCTTTTTAAACCAAACAGCAAAATAAAAGTACTGTTATGAGTTTGTCAAAATGTAGATACTTGAAATGACATTCCGTAGCGTTATCCTGTTAAATAAACACGTCTATTATTATTTTATATAGGTACACTGAAGTTGATTCTCTCTATATTGATTAATCCTATTGTCCGTTTCTGTTTATCTTCTAAAATTACAACCGTTACATAAGATATACTAATATGAAAAATTACACATTGCCTGAAATATCATTATAATCGTGAACGATTGTGAACAAGTCCTCTTTGCGTATGAATTTAATTATGTTTGGTGATTTTGAAACAAATGTATCAAGTATTCTATCTATATTAATGAAAATATGTATTGTCGCGTTATCGAAACTCTTCATAACAATTCTTGAGTAACTGTTAACAAGAAGGACTGAAATTGTAAAAGTGGTATCAAATATTGCTTTACCACATATTGTTGCAAAAATAAAATTTTCGCGAATCGCTTTATAACTATCACACCCTACTGAGGGTGACATAATTAAATGAAAAGTATCAACCAACGTGTTGAAAAACAGAGAACGTAGAAAGTACATTTTCTTAACACAAGGACGACTAAGGTCATGTAACATTTTAAAATGAATATTTCGAAAGTATGTATATTTTTCCGGGTAAATAAAAAAAAAGAATTTTCGAAGTGATATGCAAATATTGCTAACACTGCATTAAACGAATAAGTTGTACAATCGTCAATTCGTAGGACTTCTTTATTTTAAAACGAGCACATGCTAAATTCTTATGCAACGGGTAAAGCAATAACTCTTGGTTTGTGTTGTTTATCTTTCGAATCACGGCTGTAAAATAGAGAGAAATAAGGAATCCCTAAAGAAAGTCCAACACGACGATATTGAAAATGTTTCAGCTCGGTTTGTAAGCCACATTGAATTAATCAGACCACAGGTCAGCAACCCTATCGCTGCTAGCCAGGCTGACACAGTCTACCTGTACTAGTGTCTGCACTTTTGTTACGAGCTGATATTACTTCTGGACATGCGGGAGGTACAGTGAGGATGACCGTACAAAGGGTTTTATGATCAATCGCAACGAACGTGATTACACAGGGATCAAATTTGGGTCGCCATATTTACACAGTCAACCGCTCTACCAAATCAGCTAGCCACGCTGTTATAGGTACGAGGCGGTTACAATTGTAATGTAAATTGCGTGCAATTTTATACATTGACCATCTTCGCCACGCTGTGATAAGTATTTCTATAAGCAGTTACATTATGAAGTAAATACAGTTTCATACAGTATTGAAAAACTTATGTAAACCTTTTACCAGAATTCACATCCACACGAATCCGCGAATGTGTTCATATAATAGTAACAATGTTAAAGCATATAAGTAAAAATAACACTATTAATTTACAATATTGAGAGATTTTATCTGCATTGTTACTTCATATCTTCTGTGAAGAATGTGTTTTATCCTGTTAATCAGTTATAATGTTTGTAAAACAGTTTTTGATTTAAATCATCTTGGTAAATGCAAACTATACATAACAAAAACAAAATAGAACAACCCCCCCCCCCCAAAAAAAAAAACCCCTTAAAAAAACAAACAAAAAAACAAACAACAACAGCCACTTGAAATGAAAAAATAACATAAAAGAATGAAATAAATAAAATTACTTACGTTGGGATACGGTTATCCTTTTCCCAGTTAATTATAATAATTTTGTTTCATTTTTTTATTGAATAACAACCGTGTGGTAAGTAGTGTTTGTGAATAATGACATTGTATCAGCTTGTTTGGAGAGCATCACTAAGCATCGGAACATTCGATCGATTTGATTATATTGAGAACAACACATAAATGAGCACAACTTGCTTAGGACCGTCATATATCGGATCAGATTTTGTTTCACATGCACATTTGTCCAATAGCTTGAAGTGATAATAGGTAAATTACGAAGCATCCTATAGACATAACAATATGCGGGTATGAAAAGTACTTTAATCAAGTGACAAAGTCTGTTCATGACGATCCTTTTTGGTTTTGACTACAATGTACTTGAATTGTTTTGAATCACAACGAGAAAACCTTTTAGTAATTTCATTAAATAACACGTACCATACGTTATAACTGAAAACATGATTTTTATCAGTCTTTAATTTAAGAATTATTAAAAACTACGTTAGAATTTTAGTGAAATAAGACTTTTTTCGGTTGGCGTCTGTTTGCAGGCTTCTTTGAATGAAAACATTATTTGATTAAGTTTTACTTTACCTGTTAACGTTTAAACTTTTGCACGGATCAAATGCATGATGAATGAATTTCTAATTTAACTTAAAAAAATAATATTATGTTTTTATTTAAAAAACTTAAATGAACTTTAAACAAGAAACGTTTCCAATGAAATGTTGATCTGATTAAAACAGAAAGGTTTTTTTTGCTTAAATATTTTTCTAGGTGTGGTCAACGAACAAAAAAAAACTTAAGCATGTTTTCTGTGTTGAGTCTTATTGGAGTAATCAGAAAAAAACATACATTGTTGTCTGGTATTTCCATCTATTAAAGCATGGATCTGAATCAACAACAATAGACAGAAACTACTACGTTTATTTATATATCCACACGTTTATGATGTTGTTTTTGTTAGCAACTATACATATTTTGTAACCATAATGAAAACGACATACAATCTCGTTATAACTCCTGTCTTGTTTTACAGTCTCTTCTCAGGTGTATTGTTTGATCAATACAGACTGTCTAATAATCCATGATAATAATGTAAAACTATCATTGAGGATTGGAGATTTTTTAATTGACCATAACGTAATTGAGCGAACAAATGGGAATAAAAAGAAAATAGAATGCTGAAATACCTTTATTTATCCCACATGATATAATAGAATAGATAAAAACGGAATCCCTAAAGAACGCATAAAACGATAAAATTGAAAATGTTGCAGGTTTTGTTTGATTGAACCTGTTTATGGACGGTACAGGAAAGTGCAATTTACCGTTCACGCCCAATAGCACTGGCTTAAGTAGAAGTACTAAGCATTTAAACAGTAAAATGGCGAAATGTAGAATTCAGAAACATCCGCAGACATGACTGGTCAGTGAGAATGCACAATATGATGCTTTTAAGTTATTTATTGTTTTTATCAATAATATAGATAAACAACTTACAACATCTAAGTACAATGCTTGATTTAATATTGGTATTGGCATAAATGGGTTTAGAATATTATATAACATACTTCTGTTTTATTTCATCAACATTTGCGGTACAATGGAGAAGAACAGTTATCTAAAATCTTTATAAAGACAAGCTTCTAAATATTTGGTAAGTATGTGCCTGGTGATAGGCCCAAGGTTGAAATTCATTTGAAATACAAAACTATGTATAGTATTAAGGTAAATAAAGGTAAACGTATAGTTGAAAAATAAAGGAGCATGCTGATTCAATAACAATATTACATATACAACATGTACATATACATCTAGTAGTTTTTCCTAACATCTCTTACCATTATCAAACATCTCTTATCATTATCATCCAAATGAAAATGAAAATATAAAACACGTATCACTTGACACTATTTGCGTAATGTGATGATATCAAATGCATCGAACAAGAAAATAATCCTATAATTATTTTGATGTGTTATTATTACTTAACCTATTTTCAGTAAATCTTAATCAACTGCATAGTTCATATTTATCATTGTAGGAATGTTAGTGTTTTTCTATGTTTAAACAAAATTCTATATAAAAAAACGGAATTTTAGCAGGTGAACAGGTTTAATTAAGACCATATTACGGTTCCGTGCTGAATTCTTTTGAAAGAAAAAGGAGTACTTTAAATTAATATGCCTGTTTATCGTTCTTTGGGCGTGTTGTTACAATTTGTATATTATAGGTTGTTTCATCTTCCTTATAAAAAAAGGTTTACGAGTCAATTAAAGAGGTAATTAACACTCAACAATTGTTTTAGCGAATGACATGGTTAAGACAAAGTATGTAAGGTTTCCTTCAAAAACTATCGTAAAAAAAGTTTTTTTACGAAAATAAAATGTAAGACTTTAGTCTTGTTCGCGTCGTGCACATCCAGTACACTAAGACAATATCGTTTTAGTAAGTGTAGCAGGTGAAATACAATACGCAACTGTTCTGGCCCTACACTTCCATGTTCAGTTGTTAATAATTTATAAATGTCATAAATTATTTTCTTAAGATTTGTGATAATTTGCTTATTGAGTATTTATAAATATATATTACATTCAAACACGTTTAGAATACAATATATTTTTACACAAAAATTTTTGTATAAATAAACTACAACCATTACCGGTGAACAAACAATGCTAGTGAACGAAAAACACATGGAAACACTGAGTCTGGCCTGGTTTTATGTATGATATTTTCTTAAGCTGTCCTTAATTTGAGTGTTTTTCTCTTTTTTTAAAAAAACTTGTTATAACTATTTTGATTGTACTATTCAATTTTTTGTGTGTAACATTTGGTTATCATTGTTCATATTACTGGTTATGCTACTGATTTTAGGATAAAAAAAACAACAAACAAACAAAATTTTATTTTTGCGATGCGTTTTTACAAAGATAAGTTACATAACGTATAATCTATTAATGTATTTAATTAGTTTAGCTATTTAGTTCATGGATCATACAACAGTCTAAATAGATTTGAAAATATATTGACATCAAACAAATTTACAATAGTTTTCAAATACTTACATTTGTCTTGCTTTATATCAGCTCTAAAATCAGATCGTTTATCAAAGCAAATACAAAATGTAATTAAGTGTTTTTTTCTTTACTTTCTAAATAATTCCATTTTCAGATACATTAAATCACCTTGTAAAAACAGCCGCAAATTTATAAATTGTCGCTGCTTCATACTTGACGTTGATGTTATAATGCGGTCGAACATTGTTTATTTAACATCATTACTTTATTGTAATTAAGTAGCTTTGGAAACAAGGCACTAAAATGGGAACAGCTAATGAGAAGTAATTATCTAAGATACTTTCCTTCTAAAACCATACTTAACTGGCTAATGCAACACAGAAACATTGATCACGATCCGTAAGGTATTGCTCAAAAGTTAGAGTAATAGGAAATAAGGAACAAACCATTTTATGTAAGCAAATCAACAAAAGAACATAATACAATGTTGTTTCATTTCGCCAAGGTTACATTTGTAACAACAAACATTACAAAATCATCTAAATAAATACAAATGTGACGAAGACTCAGAAAAAAAGGAACATTCTTACTTTAAGTATAGACTAGAAAATCAAGTACAATCTGGAAACACATTGTTTTATTTTCAAACTTTAGATACACTTGAGTATCAGGACAGCGATATCTAACTTTCTATTTTGTGATAATATGCAGCACCTGCAAAGCGTGAACAAATTCCCATGTATTTCATTACTGTTACTTACTGAGTAAAATCAAAAATAAGATTTAAATTGTTTCATAATATACGCTGAGAGTAAGCTAACAAATGTCAGGGTTTCACAGTTTCTAATAATGACATTTGGGTATCTAATAAAAATAGTTATGAACTAGCTTCCTTCGGTTTCATCGTAAAAATGATTGCTTAAATTATGAAATTCATCACCTAAGTCAATTTTATATTATGGAAAATTATACGGGTTTATGATTTGCCGTTTTAAATTTGGGAGTAGTAACAATTGTTACATGTATAATCTAAGTAACTTGAAAATGAAATAATATAAGGAAATCAGCATGAATAGGTTATGTTGATTATCGAAATAAATTTATCTTCATATTTAGACACTCAACATACAACGATTCATTATTTTATAATTTAAAACAGCATGCATGATTTGTTAAAGATGAAAATGCTTGAAATAATTTAATATAATTGTAGTTGAAAAGTAGTAAAAGACAACTATTGTAAATAATACTGTCTACAGTTTTTCTAATTTTATTTAACATTTTAATATAATTGTTGCATAAAAGTAGTAAAAGACAACTATTGTTATTAATACTGTGTACAGTTGTTCTCAATTAATTAAAATGTTACGTGCGACCTGAAAAAATGTTACACCCGTATATATATACATGTATATACGTATCCGCTTTATACCATTTTTAATAGTATATATGAGCCGCGTCATGACAAAACCAACATAATGGGTTTGCGACCAGCATGGATCCAGACCAGCCTGCGTCTGGATCCATGTGGGTCGCACACGCACTATGTTGGTTTTGTCATGACGCGGCTCATATTTTTCTTAAGCCTGGCCGAAAAAGGTGTATTGGCATTTAGTAATTTCTAAAAACAACAATGTTTGCTGACATTGATGTACATTACGTGCTCTTTGGTTGTTATTTAATTTTTTTGCTTGTTTTGTTTTAGTTTTTTAAAAGGGGATTTAAGACCTCAAGTATCTCTTCGTTAATTATTTCAGTCACGAACGGACATCTAAGTAGAACCAGCGGAGTTCCTAACTTGTTTGGAGTCAAAGACCTTAACCGCTCGGCCGCGGTAGCACATGTTTTAAAGGATAAACTATTTTAAAATATTCAAAACAAAATATGACACATTGCTTAAAGAAAGATATACGTTTATCAATGATGTTCAAGATAAAATTAATGTTGAAAAATTAATGCAAAGCAGAATTGATCTGAGTAAGTTTTTATTTAACGTGTCGCATTAAAATATAGGTCGTGTGAAACATCAAACCTTTTAACAAGACAATATTTCAAAGAGTCTCACGAGAGTAAGATACGATATCATGTCTTATAAAACAAGAAATATGTGGATAATTTGTTTTATGTTTGAGATGGTAATTATCTATTGTATCTTCATGAGCTTTTTGAAGAATAACCGCTGGTCCATTAAGGACATGAGTGGCGGAAGACACACTCGAAGATTTTGTTATTACACTTTCATTAAAAGGCATTAAACAAGACATGCCATTAGGATTCACTGTAAAACCTTTTTAACTAAGCAGGTATGACTGTCATTTATGTAACATTTTAACATTAAGTGGGTTTTGAATTACACGTTAACTTATGTATCGTGATATTACCGTTGGGGACAGCTTGTTATCATGAGAATGTAGATCTAAAAACCGCATACATACAAAAATGTATTTTATAGCTATCAAGCATCCGAATATAGTATTTGATGTTAAAAACAGTTTGCCAGCTGCGCTTGTGTTGTTAATTCTAATACATGATTATTATTCATAAATAGAAGCATCTTTTCTTTGCAATTGGCACGGTGCAATTCGGTGAGGGTACTGAATGTGAATGAACGTTTTTTTTTCAGTAATGTTCAAGAACTATCGCATGGTGTGTAGCATAATTGTCGTCACAACTTCATACTTCACTCACTGATTATCATAATATGTATATATCAAGCAGCATCCGGTTGATATTACACCAGATGATCATCAAAATATCTAGCAGCTTTCTATGAAATTGTTTTATTATTATCACTATTATCATCCTTTTATCAGTATAATCTAACTGTCATATCTAGGACTGTAAGTGTAAAGAACACTCAGAATATTGACCATATATTTGTAGTGAATATTATGTGTATGTAGTAAATTTATTGTTTACCTATACTTAAGAAGGTTTCATTTTTCTATGTTATAAAAGTATGGTTACCTTGTTAGAATACTTTACAATACCAATTAGTTAGACATTTATAATTCATGGCCCAAAATGTGTTCAAGCATATAACCATATTTAAAAACCCATAAATTCTCTAGCTCAAATTATGTGTTCGGTAAATCAATATTAATAACAGTTTGTCTGCCAAGATTTTTTGACACACCTCTTGAAGTACATAAAATACTAACTCGAGGATTAGGCCCTGACTCCCTACTTGCGAGGGCCTTGCCATTCCCAGTAACTTGTTTTTCATTGTTACCCGAATAAGGCAACTGTGTAAATAATACACATGTTCTTATTTATTCGTAAGGAATTAAAAACATTAATTTTCAAAATTCTAATTAAGCTTGATTGTATTGTCGGAAATATTAACTAGCCCATTTTGCATAGGTTCCCCGGTTGAAAGCATTTCTTAACTATATCACCAAAGCGTTAACTTCATAAAAACACGAGCGGAAATCAATTGCTCATTACATTGTACCGAAGTATTTAGGTGTCTGTTAAACACAGACCGAATATTAAGGAAGAATATAATAGAAGTGTTCACCAGCAAAATGTAGTTCTTGCCAACCTAAGTTTGGGTTACTGAATGGATGAACGTTTTTCTAGTATTGTGAAACTGTAATTATTCCTAAAATTGAACTAAAACAATGTTTTACAAACTGAATATCAAAACTATTTTGTGGGATGTAACCTAAAATGACAAAGTTGTTTTTTCGAACGTAACCGTAAATATAAATGTTATTGTGTCAGGTATTCACTAACATTAAAATTGCGTTGTCGATATTAGAGTTAATGTCAATATTGCTTCGTCTGTGTTTCTCAACTTCTGTACCAGTATAACATGCTCTCCAAAGGTGGACTACGAATGATATCATACCCAATAAATTATTGTAAAGCTTCACGAAGACCGGGCACATCGCCCAAGTCATAAGCTCAAGAACGCATTATCGTTAGACCTATAATCTATCTCAGCTTAAGCTTTTATGTTAAATTGGTGATACACTTAACAATAAAAAGAATATTACCAAAGTATAGATTATATAATATTTGTTGCAAATGTGAGTTTACAATATCTATAACACTATAGTGTTTCAAACTCGTACTATGCGACCAAAAGTGTGAACTGATTCTCACGCGTGGATTATACGAACAACTTCACTCTATCAATAAATACTCGACTATGAGTTCCCTTTATGACAGATTAACCCATTATATTGTTACATAAACACGTTTTTTAAATTTTATTTCTTTAATCGAACTGTGGACAATATTTCTCTAAATATTACAACCATTTCGGTAGTATAATTTTTTTAAAATACTTATTCAGATCGATACAGTTTAGTTCTCATTCATCATGTTTACGTTACATCAAAACGTACATGTAGCCATATTCACTTGTTATATTCACACAAACATGGTGAGAATCGCCTGTAAATAGCGCATCTATTCAATTATGTAACTGCTAATAAACAAGTCTAAGTGGCTGAGACCATGGCTCTTGGGAATGTCAGTTACAGGTCAATAGTGTGTAAGACTATTAAATAACTGTTTAGAATTTATATCTGTATATAGCTTGTATACGTGGTACATAATATAGAAGTAATATAGATGATAAATACATATCATATAATTATGTGATACATATTTGAAATATAGGATGCCAAAAATAAATGCCAATTAATCTTAATTTAATTTCAAAATATAAAATCCACCTTCCGAAACTTTGATAAAATTTTCATTTTTGTAGAAACGAGAGTCGTTCATGTTTGTATAAAGTAATAAATCAAATATATATCATAATATTGCTATTGCGCGGATTTAAACTTTAATGAAAAAATATTCGACAATACGACATATTTTCAATCAATATCATATCCTTTAAAAATAAATCATTAAATGCATGATTTTACTAGCATGTCCATTTAAAAAAAAATGTCTCGAAGCAAGACTCCCGCAAAATGTTTGCTGAACGATGAATTATTAAATGAAGTGGTAATAAAACGTTATAGATAACGCTATTCTGTAGAAGTCAGAATGCAATCATATTAAATAACATTACATAAGATCCATAGTTAAATCAAATAGTAAATTTAAATCATTTGATTTCAGAAACAGTCATAGGAAAATATTATGAAGATAAGGAAGTCTATGTGCACAGTATTCATATGTTTCCTTTAAAGTGTATTTGTATCATAGTTTAGGGAACGACCTTTTTGTTGAAAATGAAAATGTGTCAGAGTTAAAACGAAACGTTTACCGCGTTAATTGGAATGTAGGTGTTAGTTACCCATACTCAGGTTATCGCACTGTCTGTCGGGAATAAAAGTAAAAAATGCTTGTGCATTGGTTATATATTTTTGGGGTTTACATACTGTGACGACAGCGAAAGGGATAATAATAAATTTATATGCTCGTACATTAATTACATTGCTTCTAGGGTTTACATATTGAAACGACAGGAGTTTTTATTTATGCCTATGACACAAAAGAGAAAACACATCAAAACACTCTGCAATCTTATTTATACCACTCGTAAAATCAAAATAACTCGTTTTCAATGCGCTTTATTTCCCCAAAATCATACTTACCCTTTTTCAATTTTTTTAGAATATCAACTGCACCTATCTGTGCTTATAACAATAACCAAGATTTACTTCCCCCGCAAGTACCTTTTACATGAAAAATACTATAACAAGATATAATATAATACAACAAATTTAAGGCAGTTATGTCAAAGCTATTATTCCTTCCAGAACTAAATTATTGCAAATGCGATTGTTTCTACAACTGAACAACATTTTAAAATAAAAATGTAAATTAAATATATCCAAAACGTACATATTTTTCTTATTTTTTTATTTCTTTGTTATAGCAGGACATCGACTAACGTCAAAGTGGAACCACCTTTAAACTAGAAATGTGTCCATAGGACACGGATGCCCCCACACGCCAATGTTCCGTCAATCTTAAGACTCTAGGTCAAATATTTTTTGGACTACATGTGCCACAAGTTGAAAACTAAAAATCAACAAAGGACCATAATTCTGTTAAATTTGTCGCAGCAAAAATTCCTTCCTTTACTACCATCTACACATAAAGGTTGTTCATCCCTGGAAGTTTAAGCAAAATCTGCCATCCCGTTTAAGAGGAGTTGCGTTCACACAATTTCTACATAGTATATAGTGAAAAAATCAACAAAAGGCCATAATTCTGTTAAATTTGGTCGCAGCAAAAAAATTCCTTCCTTTACTGCCATCTACACATTAAGGTTGTTCATCCCTGGAAGTTTAAGCAAAATCTGCCATCCGGTTTAATAGGAGTTGCGTTCACAAAATTTCTATATAGATATAGATATAGTGAAAAATCAACAAAGGGCCATTATTCTGTTAAATTTGGTGGCAGCAAAAATTCTCCTTTACTACCATCTACACATTAAGGTTGTTCATCCCTGGAAGTTTTAAGCAAAATCTGCCATCCGGTTTCAGAGAGAGTTGCGTTCACAAAAATTTCTACTTAGTTTATATAGTGAAAAAATCAACAAGGGGCCATAATTCTGTTAAATTTGGTCGCAGCAAAAATTCCCCCTTTACTACCATCTACACATAAGGTTTGTTCATCCCTGGAAGTTTAAGCAAAATCTGCCATCTGGTTTAAGAGGAGTCGCGTTTCACGAAAATTTCTACTTAGTATATATAGTGAAAAAATGAACAAGGGCCATAATTCTGTTAAAATTTGGTCGCAGCAAAAATTCATTTCCTTTACTACCATCTAAAACACATTAAGGTTGTTCATCCCTGCGGAGTTTAAGCAAAATCTGCCAGGTTGTTTCCGTTTAATAGGAGTTTGCGTTCACAAATCACAAAATTTCTACATAGTATATAGTGAAAATATCAACAAAGGGCCATTATTCTGTTAAATTTAGTGGCAGCAAAAATTCCTCCCTTTACTACCATCTACACATTAAGGTTGTTCATCCCTGGAAATTTAAGCAAAATCTGCCATCCGGTTTAAGAGAAGTTGCGTTCACAAAATTTCTACTTAGTATATAGTGAAAAAATCAACAAAGGGCCATAATTCTGTTAAATTTGGTCGCAGCAAAAATTCCCCCCTTTACTACCATCTACACATTAAGGTTGTTCATCCCTGGAAGTTTAAGCAAAATCTGCCATCCGGTTTAAGAGGAGTTGCGTTCACAAAATTTCTACATAGTATAAAGTGTAAAAATCAACAAGGGCCACAATTCTGTTAAATTTGGTCGCAGCAAAAATTCCTTCCTTTACTACTATCTACACATTAAGGTTGTTCATCCCTGGAAGTTTAAGCAAAATCTTCCATCCGGTTTAAGAGGAGTTGCGTTCACAAGATTTCGGGACGTACGGACGGACGGACGTACGGACGGACGGACGTACGGACGGACACTCGGACGGACAAGTGCAACGCTATATGCTCCCACTCTGTGGGGGCATAATAACTAGTATTTTGTATTAACAATATCGTATAACTTTTTAAAATGTCGCCTTATTTCTATAATTAGTATGTCAAGATTTCTCTGCTTTATATCTCAACAAGCATAATCAGTCTATGACGTACTTTGCAGAAGATATTCAGTACATTAGCAGAATAAAATGAAATATGCATGTATATATGTTAATAATGTCTATTTTCCTTTTTTTTACGATGCATGTAAGTGTGTCTCTAGACGAACATATTAGACAAATTTGTAAGTCATTTATAATTCATATGTTCATTTGTTTAACGTTTAGTTTAATAATATTTTATTGCATATATAAATATACATCAATTCATTTACATTAACAAAATTACACAATATACAAAAGGGTTGGGCCAAAAGTTTTTACAACATTATCGTGGGCCCTTCCCTGTAAATGATTAACATCAGTTTCATAAAGTAAAGAAAGTTATACATTAAAGTAAATATGCATTAAGTAACAATACATTTTCATTTTAAGATGAAAAGATAGAAGAGGGAAGAACAGAAAACAAGAAAAGAAATGTTGCTGTATCAGTTGTGTGTCGACACTACCACCAACAATCCCCATCATTAATTGTTAAGCAGATACCCATTTGTTTGTAATGAGCAAAAATAACCTTAAGTACTTGTTATAGTTAATTACAATAAAAAACAATGTAGTAACGTTTTATGTAAACCTCTTTGTTTCTTTGATATAATTTTGAACATGCTGAAATAAGATTTTGTTTTGAAAGTCGGTTAAATTTTCAATGCCAAAGAGTAGCTTTTTAGTACTAAGCGGGTGGAATTCTCTGGTGTTTGTAAATAGTTTTCTTCTTTGTATTGTATACTTTCGACATTGGAATAGGAAATGTTCGGCATCTTCAATTAGAGTACCACAATCGCATGCTGCACTAGAAGTAAGATGATTTGTAAAAAGGTCAGAATTCAGATTGCTACATTTATTTCTAATGCGAGTATGGTAGACAGCAGATACACGATCGCCTTCGATATAAAATGGTGGCACAATAAGGGCTTTATATAATGTTTTGAGCTTATTTTTGAATATTGATAATGTTTCTGATTCTCTAATATGGGCTGGTATTTCGTTCCATAGTTGTATAGAGGACGGAATGACAGACTTAGCATAAATTTCTGTTCTTCTTGCTATTGAAGCATAATTAGCATTATTTCGTAGCGAGTATAAATGTGAGGAAACATGTTCGACTGTTGGTGGGAATAAATGTGATAAATATAACGGCAAAAGGTTATGTTTTTCTTTATAAATTAAAATAAGTTTTTGCATTTTTCTCCTGTCGTCTAATGAAAGCCATCCTATTTCGTTTATAAGATTTTGAATTGAAACAGATCTAGTTAGACCTGTTACAACCCTTGCTGCTTCATATTGTAGTTTTTCTAAAGTTTCTTTTTCATATTGTGTACAGTTATCCCATACAATTGATGCATATTCAAGCCTTGGACGAAGATAGGAAACATATATATGATTAAGAGTATTTCTTTTAACTTTGAATTTTATCAGTTTCATTGAACCTAGTATTTTTGATGCAGATGATACTATATTTGCGATGTGCTCATGCCAGTTACCGTCTTGGCTAAAAGTAAACCCTAGATGTTTATGGTGGTCTACAAAATTAAGTTGAACATTATTAAAGTATAAATTAGGTCGATTTCGATTGACATATGTAAAGAACATCGCTTCTGTTTTTGCTGGGTTAAAGTTAACCAACCATTGTTTTGACCAAGTAAGAATGTTATCGAAGTCGTGATTAATAGTTTCTTCGATTGTGTTTACATTGTTTGATGTTACTGCAAGAGAACTGTCGTCTGCAAAGAGTCTTGTTACACTTAAAAAGGAATCCGCTATATCGTTTACGTAAATCAAAAATAAAAGAGGCCCAAGGACAGAGCCTTGGGGGACTCCACCGTATAAATACCTAGGTAAAGAAAACGAAGTATTAACAAAAACTTTTTGACTTCTGTTCTTTAGATAATTTTCCAACCAGTTTATTAAGTTTCCTTCAATTCCATATTGTCTTAACTTAAAAATTAAACCTTTATGCCAAACTCTATCAAAAGCTTTTGAAATATCACAAAAAATTATACATATTGATTCCTTAGTATCAAAGGATTTACAAATTTGGTTATAAATGTCTATTAATTGATACATAGTGGAGTGGCCTGGAAGGAAGCCTGATTGGTTTTGAAAAATAAGTGAATGTTCATTAAAATAGTTATATATATATATGTTTAAAAATTATTCTTTCCATTACTTTTCCGACACAACTTATTAGTGATATTGGTCGGTAATTAGATGCTTCATCTTTATTTCCTTTCTTATATAAAGGCATAACATGAGCAAGTTTCCAATTAGATGGGTACATATTGTCATTTAAAGATCGATTAAAGAGTAAACAAAGAGGTTTGCATATTGATTTAGATGTTTCTTTCAACATTCTATGACTAATTTCGTCGGGACCCGAAGCTTTATTGATGATAAGATTATCTAATATATCGGTAACTTCTTGTTCTGTAATTAAAAAATCATTAAGTTTTGAATGTGTTTTAAATGAAAAATCCGGAAGTTCAGTGTTTGAATCGTCAATATTTGAAATTGAAACAAAGAAATCGTTCAGCGTATTTGCTTTTTCTGTGTCAGAATATGATATATCTGTGTTATTACATTTAATAAGAGGTGGAATATTTCCCGAATCAGAAGAGTTTTCTTTGACGAGCATTTTTACCGTTTTCCAATATTTGCGCGAATCATTGCTATTAAGATCGTTAAGTGAAAATTCTAAATTGTTGTAGAAAACGTTTTTGGCATGTTTTTTCATATTATTTACCTTATTTCTTGTTTTTTTTGTATTTATTCCAGTCATGTACGTTATTTGAATTCAATGCTTTATGAAATTGTCTATCCCTAAGTCGCGTAGTTTTTCGAATTTCGGAATTAAACCAAGGTTTATCTTTAGGCCTTACTGACGCTATATACGTAGGAATGCATCGCTTAGCAATATCTAAAAAAGTGTTTGTAAAATGTTCGCATGCAATATCAATATTTTCACTGATAATTAACGACCAATCGAAATCACGAATAAGGGTATTAAATGTAGTAAAATCAGCGTTATTGTAGTTCCATACTCTTCTTTTAAATGATTTATTTGAATCAAATTCAATTTTGAAAAAAATGTAGGTACCGAAATGATCACTTATCTCGTTTGGTGTTTCGAAAATTCCCGAATCTAAAACATGAATGTTATTTGTTGTTGCTATAGGATCAATTAATGTACTGGTAGTTGGTGTAACACGAGTTGGTACCTGAATAACGTTGGTCATATTGTTCAGTAATAACACGTCGCGAAGTTTATGATTCGAACAATTCAGCTGGTCTTCATTTATATCTCCTACCATGACTATGTGGTTTTGCATCTCTAGAGCCTGTTCGAGACACCTATTTAATTTATCCCAAAAATCGACCGTACTATGAGGGGGCCTATATAAAGTGCATAATAGATATGAATGTTTTTTGTCTTTAATTTCTATCCAAAGCGATTCTGGAAGGATGTTTTCCAAAACATCTACACGTTTTGGTCTTAAAAAAGCGGAAACATAAGTTAATAACCCCCCAGCATGACATGAAATATCCTTACGAAACATATGATCGAACCCCGGTAAAATTAAGTTGTTATCTTGAACATTTGCATCCAACTTTGTTTCCGTAAAACACAAAATATCATAATCGAGAAAGTTGTCATTTACAAAGTCTAGTTTACTTCTAATGCCACGAATGTTTTGATGGTATATAGTTAAACAATTTTCCTTACTAATCTCGGGGCCTGGATTTGACTCAATGTCGCCTGCTCTAAGTAGTAGATATAAAAAGTAAAAATGTAATAAAACTGTAATAAAAGGGAGACAATTGTTGTACATACGTCTTACATCATGAGTTATCTGCTCATAATCACACGACCCCGCAATTGCCCGCCATAACAGTAAGTCTTTAACTATAATCATTTCGGTATGTAAGTGGCATTGTCCAGGCAGGCAACAATGGGATCGTTATAATTAAATTGTTAATGGAGAGCAACCGGTGACGACCGACACACAACAATAAGTATACAGCAACAGTTTTAGAA
Source organism: Ruditapes philippinarum (assembly GCF_026571515.1). Taxonomy (NCBI): domain Eukaryota; kingdom Metazoa; phylum Mollusca; class Bivalvia; order Venerida; family Veneridae; genus Ruditapes; species Ruditapes philippinarum. The sequence goes on from NW_026865732.1 coordinate 28,310, forward strand.
AGAAAAGAAATTGAAGAATAATTAAAACAACTAAATTGGATTAACAACATACGAAGAAAATTCAGAAAATAGTACGTAGGATAATTATTATAAATATATTAGATGCAATATTTTTAATATTTTTTTTTCTTCAGGCTTGTTTGAATAAACACGGGAAAACATAACAAAAAAGTTAATTTTGTGTTACAAAGAATAAAGATAATTGTATTTTGTTTGACACCTAAAAAGTATAACAGGTCACTTAGATACACAAAATATAATATTATAATAAATAACATAGCTGGATAGACAGTAATAGAAATTCATACTGGTAGCTTCACAGGATATTGTATACCATATTTTACCCAGTGAGTCTAACCATCCCACTGAAAGTAAAACTCCTTCCCGATTAAGGCGAAGGATAGAAGATAACCAGGAGAAAAACTATATACTTTCTTTCTAAACTAGACCTATCAAGATATTTTATCTTATTATTAAAATAAATTAACGCTTTCTTACACAAATAGAACAGAAAAAAAACACATGAACAAAACTCATTTTTTACATGTAAAGGAAAAAAAAGAAAGAAGAAAACTCTGTACATGCTGAAAAATCACGCCTTATTCGCTCGTTCAAGCATATCGATGTAAGGCCATACATAAACAGTTATTGCAGTTTCTTGTTGTCTTTTTCTACTATGTTTTCAAAAAAAAAAAGTTTACACTATATTTATTACAAAGAAAACGACAGAAATTAAGACAAAATAAAAAAAAAATTGGATATGAATCATCAAAAAAGAAAAGAAACATCTATAGTTAGTTTATTATAACAATACTGCACAAGATCCGCTCGCGCGATAACATTAACTTCAAAATTGTTTCATATGTACCTATTAAAATGTATGAGGTACATTAAATGTTTGATCAAGAGTATGTTTGCATAATGATAACTGACTTTTCAAAAGGATCTGTTTACTTTTTGAGTATAAAAAGAAGCAAAAATATAAAGAATATTAACACGGACTGTAAACCATACTGTACACCTGTGACAGGTAGCCGAATAATCTATTTTTAGAATAACTGTCTAATTTTAAAATTGGTAAACCAGGTATTTAAAAATACATCAGTTATAAATAGCTATAATTCGTATCGCTATAAATAGAATGTAAACAAACAAAAACGTTACTGTTTGACTATTTGACATTTAAATGCCATATAAGTTTTATTACTTTGTTTGTCTTTTTAATTGTTTATGGATATGATGGTAATTGATATTTTGGTAGAATACCTTCTCTGATTTGTTGTATCGCTTCCATACTTCTGATCATAATCTTTGTCTCCTTGTTTTTGACACACATTATTCCATAAATGTTACCACCTGCAACCCATGTATTTACTAGTTTGTGTTCCCTTTTAAGTTTCCTGGCTTCATAAGCGATGCTTTCTCGTTTTCTGGTCAGGGACTCTTGTATGAAGATGCCATTTCCGGTTTTTTTCCTAGCATCGAAGACCTGTTGGCGTGCCTTTGAATTGGTGAATTTTACAATCACCCGCCTGTTTCTTTCCATGTCACTGTTGTGCTTGCCAAATCCGTGCGCTCTGTCAATGTCATCTGTTGTTAGGTTGAGTTCCAGATTATTATTAGCATATTGCAGTATCTTTTCTTCTACATTCTCTTGAGAATTTCCTGTATCACCAGGAATATTTGATACTGTTAGCATCATTCTCCTCCCATATTGTTCTAGATCATCATTTTCACTATTGGCAGTTCGGACACATTTGCGAAGATGATCTATTTCACCTCTCAACTCTAGGATTTCTGTTTGAAGAGATTTAGTTTTAATTTCAACAATTTTCTCAACATCGTTTGTAAGCTTCCTTTTTAATTCATTGACAAGTTCTACCTTTAGTTTTTGGAACATTTTGCCCACTACCTCTTCCAAATCTTCCTTTGTGCACATAACTAATGGTTCTTTTTCAGTGTCCGAACAATCAGAAATATCCGAATTATCCGAAATTGCACTAAGATATTCAGAGTCTGTGTCTGATTGATACGTAAGTTTATGTCTTTTAATTAGACTTACTTGACTAACTTGAGAGTTTTTCTGATCTGGAGAAGATTTATTTCGTTTCCTCTTGATTGTTGTCTTTGTTGTCTTTGCAGGCATTTGATGGCTCAAATATAGTTCAATGGTTTGATGGTGTGGGTGGGGTAACCGTCTTGTTTTGAATATCACAATTATATCTTAATCCCACCGATATATAACACTTTCACATTTTATTTTATCCAAATATTTATCCAAATATTGCTTTTCATCACTCGATCGTTCTATCCCACGTTACAAATATGCTTAATACATGAATTTACATTTTATTTTCAAATCAACAAAATTTGCGCCTTTACTTTTTGAATAACCGGAAGTACAGCGTTTATTAACGTTAATTATTCATGTGTTTACAAATTTTACCTGTCATATACATTTAGACAATGTCTGGCAGCAGTCATATCCAGTGACCAAGGCGTACTCGTGACATTGGTGAAAGTAGTACGGCGCCATTCGTACTTAAGGGTTCCGACGATTAGGTTTTGTATAGTTAGCTATTGAACTAAACAATCAATAATGCATTTATAATAAGTGTTATGCTATTAAAATCAAATACATTATTTATGAAAGAACATCATCAGTCAATGCAAACGACAGTCCAAAACGCGTATTGGGTGTAACACTAGTTCAAATATTTAACATTAAAAACTACATTTTGTAAGACTTTATTAACTATTATATTTTTTATTTTATCTTCTATTTATCAAAAAAACATTGAACTTGCATTGAAGTATGATCTTTGGAAGTACCAAATGCCAAAAGAATTGCATTCATCAATTCAAGCCTTACGACAACTGTAGCATAAATGTTTGCAAATGTATGTGAAAGTAAGTGAAAGATTAAAAATATATTTCACCAAAAACTCCTAACTCAAACTCACGGTGCGTAATCGTATCGGGCTGATTTGGGATATTTCCCCGTTCAGCTGATTTGCATTTTTTCACCGGATTGATTAAGATAAATTTGATTTTGAGATTGACAATGTAAGAAAATCCTATTTATCTCAATCAATCCGGTGAAAAAAATCCAAATCAGTTCAGGAACGGGGAACTATTCCAAATCAGCCCAAAACGATTACGTACGGTGAAACTTGTTTTTGTTTGGTAGCTTAAGTCTTTTCAGGTAACAGATGAAAGGTTTGCATAATCAATTTAATTTTACACACTTTATGTAACCTTTTCGAAGGAAATACAATTTTGATCAAGGAAAAAAATAAAAAAAATATATGAAGAACTTTTTGTTTGTGTTTGTTTGTTTGTTTGTTTCAGTTTACGCCTTTTCCCAACAGTATTTCAGTCATATAGGCGGGTAGTTTCCTAACCATCGTTCCTGGAGAGTTACACCAGTACTAGACTACCTTCCTCCGTGCTTAACTACCAAAGCATCTCCTGGGTATCGAACCCACGCCAGAGAGATAACTGGATTAAAAGTCATCGACTCTAACCCCTCGACCACGGAGGCGGTTATAAATTCAAGTTCACTGAAGAGGATCTTTTTCTCAGCGTTATGTAACAACTATCTTTCTTGCTACGTTTGCGTTAACATTTGGTATTCAAAATATTTAATTGATCCTCGGTGTTATAAGCTGTAGATTGCTCTTTTATTTTTATCAATTTCTCAAAGTATTATCTATTTTTGAAACGTGATTGCTTCCACATTTCACTTTAAATTTCATTAAAAGCTAGAACGGTTATGACAATTTGAATGACTCTTTTGGACAATATATCAGTTGACATGTATGTCATTTGTTTAGGCTGTAATTACGCGTATGTTTTAATCTGAATACAATTTGGTTTTAATATTTTGTATTCCTCTGGCTTTAATTTTAACTGATTCTTAAAAGAATTTACTAAACTGCTTGTAAAATGAACTAGACTGTGTAAATGTTTAATATGATACACACGTGGTCTTTGAAAAAATGTCCACACATGTATGATATTCCCAAAGGGATGCAACTGTTGTTAAATTCTTTGCTTGTTCCCTACAAATTTGTCTACCTTACTAAACTATAAATATCAAGGTTACAACTGAACTGGAAACCAGTAAGTTTCGTTTTAAGTCTTGACGTTAAAATAACTTGTAGTTTACGACGTCGATCTGATTCAACTGCGTAAAATATTTTTGTTTAATATTAGATCTTACACTGACAAACTTTTAAAATCTAAGTGTCCTTTTCTTCACAGCTAAGGGAGATACAACAACAGATTGTAATTCTAAAATGCTAATGGAGTTACTCCGCTTCGCGAAAAAATTCTTAGATAATTCCCGAGTTACCCTTTTGCACTGAAATATACAGTTGTAACCACCAACTCGTCAACCAACCATTTGTTACCGCTATAACATGTTCTGAATTTGATTCTAGTTTTTATTAGTATGTATGTTTTTGTCTATATATTTTATTGTATGATTCACTATCAAATTATAACATTTCTTGTCTAATTGTAGAGTAAATAAGATTATTGTTTACATGTTTATCACATAAAATTTCATCTTGTAAAATAATTACTCATTGGACTTTGTACCTACATATACACAATACCAAGTTTTGCCAATACCAACAATACACAATACCAACATCTGCGGATGTTTCTAAATTCAAAATTTTACTATTTCACGTCTAAATGTTGAATTCTGCTTAAGCTGGTGCTAGGGGGCGTGGACGGTAACTTGCACTTTCCAGTACCGTCCTTGAACAGGCTCAATCAAACCGAGCCTGCAACATTTTCAATTTTGCCGTGTTGGGCTTTCTTTAGGGATTCTGTATTTATCTATATTAGCAGTAAAATACTGTAATAAAACCTCTATAAGCTTACATTAGCTTTCGGTTCTGATCATTTTTCATTCATTTCATATGTTGTAAGGTTGTTGTTTTTTTGTAAATTGTAAATGTGTATACTTGTTTGAAATAAACTATGTTTAAGTGAATAAACTATGTTTAAATGAAAGATTTATTGTTTAAACCGGCCAGATATATATGGTAGTGTTACTGAAGCGTCATTTATACAAGGAATAAGTTACATAAGCTCGGTGGTGATCATAGAATGTGCCATTCATGAAAGGAGGTGTATGGTCCACAAAGAAACAGAATTCGCTAAACGAAAAATATAAATAGGCAGACCAAACTGAAACGAATTTTGAAAGGGGAAAAGAGATTATGACAAATAAATATATGACAAATAAATATATGACAAAACAGATCAACGAGGGAGAGCAGCTTTCAAGAAATTTAGTCCCTACAATATCAAAAAGCAACAGGACCCAAAAGAGCACCTTATGGACAAGGCGGGAAACTTGACACACTTAAAAAGCAGGCAATATATCATCAATGTGATTATCAATAAAATTAAAACAACTAATACAGAAATTAAGAAAATAAGGAAATAGTTAATAACGAAACCCATCAGAAAAAAATAACTAGAACCTTGCGAGTCGCCTCGTGAACAGTTTAGCTGTCACTTAGGCATGTTTTTCATAAATATAGTTTATTTATAAACACCATTCTTATTATGTGCATGTATCTTGAACTTAAATCTTTAGTGGCTTTTAAACTGATTGTAACAATGTTACATCAGGATTGATGTAGCTTGAATAGCTTTTATTGTGTAGAAGAATTGGCCCGGACAAAAATAAAGTATGACGTACAGAGTACCGGTTCTTGTGTACTGCTCTTATTCTCAACTATGAACTATCACCCTATGAAGTTTAATGTCCATAGCTTTTATAGTTAAGGTGAAATGACTAGGGCAAAAATAAAGTGTTATAATCATTGTTTGTTTGTTTCATTTTACGCCTTTTTCCAACAGTATTTCAGTCATATAGGCGGGAGGTTTCCTAACATTCGTTCCTGGAGAGTTACACCAGTACTAGACTACCTTTCCCCGCGCTAAACTACCAAAGCATCTCCCGGGGATCGAACCCACGCCAGAGAGGTAACTGGATTAGAAGTAATCGACACTAACCCCTCGACCACGGAGGCGGTAATCATTAAAGGGAAATAACTCTAAAATTATGATGTACAGAGTGCCGGTTTTTGCGCACTGCACTTCTTCAAAATAAGATCTATCACTCTATGAAGTTTCAAGTCAAAAACTTTTATAGTTTAGAAGAAATGTCCCAGACAAAAATAAAGGAAGAAAATTAACAATAATTACACCTATATGATGCTAGCTGTAAAAAGTTGCATCGTACTTCACTTCAGTGTTGTTATACTCGTATTTTTCTGGTCTTCGGGATCATTGATGCCAGCACTATACAGTGTTGAGAATTGAGTCCCGCTCAAGCCGGTGCTAGGGGGCGTGAGGGATGTTGCACGTTTTCAGTATCCCTCATGTATAGACTCGGTCAAACCGAGTCTGCAAATCTCATGTAATTTTGTTGTGATTAATGCTTCCGAGGGATCACTTTGTTTCCAGATTTTGATAAACATCATTATGTGTTGTATCGTAAGATGACTTAAAAAAAGTTATGTCCTGGAAGTAAAATATGATAAACAAGATCAACAAGGAAAAGCGGCGTTCAACGCACACAACCCCCACATGATCCAGTAACAAGAGCCAGTGGCAAGAAGCCCCGGAGGACTCGTGGTTCCTGATTGCTGAACAGCATAATATGTAACCTGTGCTTTTTCCAGCAAGCTGAGATAACTTCATTATTCCATTTAACTTTTAAGCTGAGGAAGGTACATCTTGAGACTTTCTCACTCAAGGAATGTTGTTTTATAAATTAGTAAAAGTCCATTTCTGGCACACAAATTCACAACAAAACTGTCCTCCTGACTAAAAACGCTGTAGAAATGCCAAGGATTGTTTAAGTCTTTTATTTCTATATCCGTGCCGCTTAACAATTTCTTTCTACATAATCCCCACCACAACCCGATCTACCAAATCTTTATCTATTGCAGATTCAGCAATTTACACAGACAGTCTAAGCAAAGTATTGTCGGACCGTCGGTCATGAAAGGTCTGACAAATTAAGAAAGTTCTCCGGACCTACTGTCGTGTAATTATTTTAGCAGTAGAACTATTAGAAATGTGAGTGTGTTTGTCTTCTATTTCTTTTCTCTGTCTGATATTTTCTTTTTCCACGGAATGTAGTTATTTAGTACTATAATTGCGGAAATAGCCAATTGCATAGAATACATTTATAAAAATAATATCACTCGCAGATGACTTGCGAAATAGGCACCGCGCAAGCCACATAAAACGTGTTTTCCAATGTAAACAATATTGATTTCAAAATTACAACAAAGTACCATCAATGAGCTTACTTCGTTTTTTACGAAGGGGCAGTGCCTGGGAAAGAAAGGAACAATGGAGAATAAAGTTAATCCGTGGAGAAACTACGAAGCGCACACAGAAGTAAAAAAAAAAAACAACGATAGACTGATAAATGAAGAAGGTCGCGGGTTACTTAATTACGGTGCCGAAGAAGGTATCAAATGTTCGCCGTGCATTCAATTTTATGGGAAAGAACCACCCAAGTCTGCTACTTTAAAAGGGCAAAAACAATTTTTTAACAGGAGGTTTCAACAATTATTGAGCATGAAGGGGCCAAGGGTCATTTAAAGGCCATTGAAATAAAAAAAAATGCCAAGAACAGCACTGTCGAGGAGGTAAAATATAATCAATGATTTTATTATTTAAAAAAGTCAATGCAAAACACTATCTGCACATGTATAGTTTGATCTACCATGGCAAAAGTTATTATAAATGGGCCAAATTTAACAAAAGAAAATCTAGGTCCTGTAAAAGCAACAAAGGTCCTATAAATATCAGGTTTCACAGGACCTATTTTCCTGCAAGATCATTTTAATTCTCACAGAAATGCTTTACATAACATTTTATGTTCATATATACAGGGACATTCTAGCTGCATAAAACATATTGTACTTAAGGTTTCCCGGTGACATTGCTTCATCACATACATGCTATTCATTCCGTAAAAAGAACATTAAGAAAATTACATTGTACACCCCAAAATAGATAAATACAGAATCCCTAAAGAAAGCCCAACACGGCAAAATTGAAAATGTTGCAGGCTCGGTTTGATTGAGCCTGTTCATGGACGGTACTGCCAAAAGACTGCCAAACCCGATTTCCTGTAGCATAATTTGCCCCCGAAGGTTACCACCCCCTTGAGAGGCATTATAAAGTTTGTAAAATAATTTGGCTTTTTATATAATTATACATAATCCGTCATATATTATCTCATATCTCATGTTAACCATAGTATTTTTTGTGGCCCATTTGATAAATTTTGGAGCCGATTTGACTTTTTATGAATGTTGCGAGCCTGATTTGACTAATTTTGTGGCCGGTTTGACTTGGTGCGATCTGACTTGGCGCTGATTTGACTAGATTGCAAGTCATACACGGTTGAATTACGATATGAAATTATAAATTAAATATACACATGTCATATGAGGTGACGAATGCACGAGTTGTGTATGGAACGCTATTGGTCGTATCATAAACTGTACTTTACAATATTAAGCAAGCATGTCAAACGGGATTCTTAAAATATATAATAAATTGTCAATAATTCAAGATATCATTGGACTAGCAAATCAATGGCCACATTCAATTAGAAATAATTCTGGACTCCAAATTTAACTCATTTTCAGAGAATACTTAATATATCAGCATTTGTTTATGTAATGGACTAAGTCCAGAAATATTTATAGAATTGGTAGATTTGCTTGTTTTGACACGTTACCACGCCGCGTCAAATAATTTTCAAGCGCTTTTGATACATTTTGATTGTGGACATTGCAGTAGGCCATTGTATGCATTTAATATCACTAATAGACGATACGAGTATTTAAACGTTAAAATAAGGATATATCAGCATACAAGTTGAAGGAATTAGTAACTACAGTTATGCAAATGTTTATTTTACGGAATTTAACAATCATGAATATCATGCTTTAATATCCGATCAATTGGTTAATGGAAAGTGCCGACATCACGTTACTGTTGACAACGATATTCGACCGACCTCGGCTTAGTCAATTAAAGCGAGCGCTCAAGTGACCCAGATCAGCTCGAAAAGAGCATTATCCTCCGGGTGACAAAGACCGGATATTGCCATCTGCGAGTTCCCCAAGCACAACGCAAAACCATGTTTGCTAACACCAGCAGGATAATAAAAAGTAAATTTTACCCACAAATGTTTGTTTGTGGTGAAAAATGGCGGATAGCAACGAGTCCAATCGGGCTGAATAAATGCCAATATCTGATTGGTCAACGGCCTAAGTTTGACTGACAGCACGGATCTATGGAATATAATGGATGTGGCAAATGTGATATTTTACTCCACCGAAGTAAAATCACATTAACAGATCCATTGGATATTCACACGATCACCATACATGTATTGTATGTTTTTTAGCATTAATTTGGTTAGGTTTTATAGCATCTTAAATAATGTTATGACGAAAATATTGATGTATTTATGGAGTGAACAGTGACATTTAATATTCATGTATTTAGAGACTTGCAATAAAAATGTGAAACTGCCAAGAAACAAAACATTATAATGTCAAATCACAGTGAAAGTTATTATATATTCTGTATAAATGACATTTGGTAATATTTAAGTATATGTTTCCATGATATAAAGATGTATTTAATTTAATGTTGTCATGTACAAAGATGGATATTTATATTGCTTGGTATAAATCCCTTGGTTTCTAAGTGTATGCTTCCAGTTTTTTTATAAAGCCCTTTGTTTGATTTCTGTATAATTCCCTAAAAATAAAGACCAAATAACGACCAACAACTGTATTCTTTACACCGAAAGAGTAAACAGTTTTCCTTAACTGTCAAGTGCCTGATTTATACATATATGAACGTTTCATGTGTTCAATTCTTAGTGTAAAGATGCTGATATTTATTTACTGAGGGAATAAAACAGTAACAGAAATATATATTTTTAAAGAAAATGAAACGTGTAGTTTATTCATTGTATATATACTTTTTACTGCAAGTGTCCAGTACAGCTGAAAAGACTGGTAGCTTGCAATTACCCCCACCGTCCATAAACAGGCCCAATCAAACCGAGAAGCAACATTTTCAATTTTGCCATGTTGAGCTTTCTTTAGGGATACATATTTCACTATTTTTTAAACTAATACTTTTTCAAATGCGCAACGTAAACGTATCCCAGACAAGACTATTTATCTAGCTGCTTGAGTAGTTAGTGAATTATAAATAGGAAATGTTCGTGCAATGCCTCATCTAAATAAGGTGCTCTATATCTTGAAATTGTAGCGTCTGGGAGGACATCACTTCAGATTCTTTTGATTCTTGAAAGCAAACTCTTATAAATTGTTCAAAGCTGAAAGATAACTGGAAACGCATTTAGGCGTGATCGGTATGCGATACGTCAGCTTCAACAAAATGTAGATAAAATTCAAAATGAGCAAAAGAAATTGGTTTTTAACTTTCAAAGTAAAAACTCATAAAGTTCATCTCTGCCAATTACAGAAACATCACCATGGCCCTGAACTTTTAATACAAACTAAATGCTTAAATATATATATATATATATAATGCTTTATATTTATTAACAGTTTTGTCTAGGACGAACATGGATCATATTTATCTATTTTTCTGAAATTGTATAGGAGCCTTAGCATACCAAAATAAGGATCACGGTTCGGAAACCGTATTTAATATGTTCAACACTTAACATCATCAAGGCATTCGTTTAGCATTATGGCATTTCGAACATCACGAGTAACATGTCTTACATGTAACATGTCTGCGGATGTTTCAAAATTCTAAATTTAAACAGTTCATGTTAAATGTTTTTTTTCCCATTTATTATGTTCTTTCATACATGAATTACAAAACATTCCAGTTAACATACTGTTGTAAGATGTATTCAACATAATATATTCCATTATAATAATTATTCAATTCTAACAGTAATGTAAAACATACACACAAAACAATCTCACACAGATGCATACACAAATACACATACGCACGCATATGCACACACGCACACACACACACACACATACATACACAGGCACTCACACACGCTCTCTCATGCACAAAAAATTTAATTAATTGTTAAATGTTGAATACGGCTTATGGGACGTGGACGGTACCTTTCACTTAAAAGTACCGCCCATGAACAGGCTCATTGAACGCCGCCTTTCCTTGTTGATCTTGCTTATCATATTTTTTTCAAAAAAAAACCGAGCCTGCAACATTTTCAAATTTGTGTTGGGCTTTCGTAAGGGATTCTTATTTCTCTGTATTAGATCTGCGTTTCTGCTTTCAAAAAAGCGTTCTCTTCAATATACAGCTGGTTTAATATCAAATGGTACAATTAATTAATGAGCTGTTTAATCATGATCTAAACATAAATAAAATTGAATAACACATAGACAACAGCTGTCAAAAGCTGACAACTGTAACAAGATTCGTAATATTGCACGACTATTTCTACTGAAAGGAGATTCCAAAGAAATTAATTTGAGAATAGTCTTTGTTTTCCCTTTATATTGATTTCAATGAGTCAAGTAATATTAAACAATATACAATTATTAAATAACGACACCATCATTACTAAATCATCAGATAGCGTGAGCATTCCCATCAAGAGTCATAACTGAATTATTCATATTCCGACTAGAGAAAGACACCGCTATGTTTCAAATATCCAGAAAATGTCTAATGATAAATAATTTTGAGTTAGTTATTTGTTAAAAAACACGAAATATATCGTTGTTGTTTTTCCTTATTTTATTTAATATTCTGTACTAAAATTGGCTCTTTTGTAAAAGTTTTAAAGGCCCATTTTGCCTCAGGAATGTTTTATTTTTACTTTAAAAAAAGTTTAAATTTTGTGTACTTTTATAATATCAAAAATGTTTCTTTGTCAAATAAAATCTTTTTCATCTGTTGCTTTTTGGCAAAAAGTACGTACATGTTTAGTTAAAGCGAATACGTATATTGTATGAAAAAGTCAAAATACTTCTTGTTTACATTTTGCTAGTTTTACGACAAAGTATTTCATTTTTATCGATTCTCTCTTTAGTAACAAGAATCAAAATATTTTGTGTATGTTGTACATTTATGGACAACAAAATGGTCATTTATTTTTAAATTAAATATCGAGTAATGAATGGAATTTTTGTTGCAATAAGTTCTATCCTATACGCTTCTTTTGTCGGACTATTTCTTGAGTATTTTAAATATACTGATAATATGCTGCTTGGACGTTGCATATTATCTGTATAAGCATAAAATACAGTTGAAATATTTCAAATTTGTACGATCAGCAATGTTATTTATTAAACTTTACATTACTACCTTTCTTCGGGATAAAACATTTTCGGATGAACTCTACCCGTTGGGAAACATAAAAATCTGAAAATCAAACGAATACTCAGACGGTTTGTTAAGATGCTTTATTGATTTGGGAGAGACAAGTTATTGTTTGTTTGCGTGTACATTATCATTTACTTCAAGATGAATAATATAGATACTTAATGTAGAAATAAGTACGAGTAATTTGTAACCTCGTTCTTATAAAGATTATTTTAAACATAGTTCTGTTAGTGATATTTATCATATACATTCACTTATTTGTCTGTTTTTGTTGTTCAGTGCCACAAAACAAGTATTTCAGTAATACACAGGCGAAGAATAATTTAATCTGTTTGTTTGTTTTATTGTTTTCACACCGATACAGTATAGGTCATATGGCGACGTTCCAGCTTTACTGGTGGAAGACCTCAGGTGCCCTTCTGTGCATTATTTCAAGCACGAACGGGTACCTGAGTAGAACCACCGACGTTTTGTCGGTATTCGAACTTACAGCGGTGGTTTGAAGTCAACGACCTTAATTACTCGGCCACGAACGCCCCAAGAATCATTTTAAAAAAAGTTGTCCATGTAGATAAAGCTTGTTATTCCAAACATAACTGCAATTGTACTGTCAATTTCAGATATCTTAATTAAAACGGTTTTTGTTATTAAGTTTCATGTTCCGTTATTCAGTATCCGAAACTGCGAGTTGCATATTTCTTGTTCAAATGACTGTTATTTTATTCAGCATTATTGAGTTTTTCTGACACTGGATATCTTGTCATGTCTGACTTAGTGGCAATACCAAAAGATTAATCGGTCGATTTAAACACCATGAAGGTATTTGAATGCTGGGTAAAATCAGTTTCAAATGAAATGTGTATAACTATTTCACATACTTATCAAGGTTGTTGTCGCGCCAAAACATAGTTCAACTTCTTTAATGGACTAAAACAATTTGTTATTGAAAAAAAATCCTCATTTATCACAGAAGATGTTATATTGACAAACGATTTACACTTTTTATATTCTAAGTCACACCTTCACTTTCAGGGTCATATGGCAACTTTACAGCTTTTCTGTTTGAAGAAGACATTGATTTCGCCAGCTTGCATTTTTTCAGGCACGAGCGATCGTTTAAGTAGAACCTTTGACCTTGCGTTAGCCAGCTTGATAGCTTCCTTACATGAAATAGTTCCAACCTATAGCGATGATAGGAAATATCAAATGACTTGTATTTTACACATTAATTCGGGATATGTTACTTTAAAGTGCATTGACGTTTTTATTTTTGTAAGCACTTCATGCGAATATTTGGGACAACCAATGAACTTGCATTTTTTTTTTGAAAAAGTGTTAATAATATTTGCTCAATCTCAACTGGATTCAGAGGTTCCGCTGAAGGGACATAGCAACAAACGGCGATCATTTCCGAATTTTTTTTGAATTAAATCAGGAAATCCTGCACTGTTTGCCATTTATATATATTTCCAAATTGAAATGAGCCGCATCATGCCAAAACCAACAGAACGTTTGCGACCAGCATCAATCCAGTCGCAATCGCACTGTGTTGGCTTTGTTATGGCGCGGCTCAAATAAAGATATTAAGCAAATGAGAGAATCTCATTGATCAAACAAAGTATTGACTAGGTAAATATTATTGCCTATCAATTATCCTTATAAAGATATTCGACTTTAACGTATTGGCATTTTCTTCACATAAATACGAGCGTATAATGGCTTTTGATTGCTACTATCAGATATAACATCCTTTCATTGAAATACTACAATGTATATATTTCTGTTTGATTAGTAACCTCTTACAGAGAAGGAGTTCTCGTTCTTGTCTTGACTTATCCAACGATATCAATAAGAGTAAATTGAAGTTGCTTTCTTTCATTCGTTCTATCATATTTCTTTCATTTCGTTCCGATCAATTCATTTATTTATTCCGTTTGCATCTGTAATGGGGTAATCATCAGCTTATAACGTGTATTTGAAGCTGTCAACCTTTCTGATCATGCAATCCTTCATGTCAACGACGGGTAATCATAAGAAACGTTGATCTGAATGTAAGAAACACTCAACGTGTATGTTGATTTTTACACACTTATGTTCAAACACCTGCTGGTCACTTGATTTTGAACCCCATCAGTTATATGTACTGTGATATACTGCTGATTGCACAACTTTTTTCCTGTTTTTAATCTTACCTCTGAAAAGGTATGAGCTTTAAATGGTATATAATATTATAAGGGAAATGTATTCATTAGGCAGGACAAAAGAAGATATCATATGTATATACTATTATCACACAAACTGATTATATTCCAATGAACATATGTCAAAATATACAAAAGGCACCTTGGGCGAAGTTGACAAAATACATTCATTGTTTAGTGTTTGGTTATTAAGAATTCATTCTTTGTGGGTCTACAAAAATAAGCCAGTACTTATAGAGTGGTTTTTATTCAAAGAAGATGTAATTTTATAGCACAAGTGTGACTTACGGTACAATTAAAGTCTTTTACACGATATCATACGTTGTTGGAACTGGAACTGGTCTGTAAATTTTCATTGTAAATCACTTTAATTTTTTCTAAGAATACACCTTATAAGTTACTCAACAACACGCCGATCATCTCTCCACCAATATCTCAAAACGTTGCTACGGAAATCCTCATAAATATAATTAAAAATGATTGAAAAAAATAAAAATAGATTAAATTAGTCTGTAATTAAGCATTCATTTTAATCATCGGGTAAATATTAAGATGTAGAAATTCTTTTATGGTAATTTCTTTATTTTTTCGCGAAAATCGCTTGTTCTCATATTTATTTAAACAGGCAATCCGCCAGTAACGTAACGATGGAGTTGATCATACTAATCATTGTTTTGTATCTAAGTAAGATAAGTATTTTTATTATATTACAGTAGATAACGTCGATTATTTTTAAAGAAATACTGAATGGACATTTTAATATCTAGATGGGGGTATTACCGGAAGTGAAATACAATGCCGATGAACACGACTCATACCGACAAAACTTAAGTTCATTAGGATCGTTAAACAGCCGATATTTAGATACTGCGTTAGGAACTCATATCACAACAAATACACTGTAGAAGGATATAAAAAACGTTTTGATATTTCGATCGTGTTCTCATTTTTATTCTAATGTACTTGTTTTTCCCTTGTCGACCTATAATCCACGAGACATATAAATATCACAGTAATGTTTAACAGATTGGCTTGTGTCAATATTATTGGCCATACATTTGATTTTATACGCATCACTTTTGAATACTGTCACATATTCTAGATAAACACATGTTTGCATTATATTTACTACCAATGTTTTGATAGTGTTCCTAAATAAGGAAAATGAAGATCTCATCTTTCATTGCTTGATTCTATAAGTGGATGTGAACTTTTTAATGCAGCCAATAATTAAAAGAACACATAGATACATAGGCACAAAGGATCAGAAATTTCGGTGTAATATTTTAACAAAAATCGAAATATGCAAGGTACATTTTACAAGATACGCATGTATGAGGGATGTTTACAATAAACGGAATTCATAAATTCACGATTTCAACTTCATGAATTCACGATTTTAACTTCACGAATTCACGATTTTAACTTCACGAATTCATGATTTCAATTTGAAATTGTGATTACATGAAGTTGAAATAGTGAATTCACGAAGCTGAAATAAAGATTTCGTAATCTTGAAATGCCCCCACAGGTATTTCGTAACAATGTCATTGTTTTTATTCTGTACACATTTATAACCTGCATTAGCTTTTGTACAACTCGTTCCGCAGCAGGAACACATGCAGTAAGAGAAGCGCTTTAATATTCTGATTAGTTACTACTGATAGAGGATTAATTTCTCAGATAACTTTGTGCATAATACAATTTTGATTTAAAAGTCATCTTGACTAATTTGTACATTGTGTTAATGGTTATTGTACAGTTAATGTAATAGTAACAGAAACTTACGGGAAAACAGAATGTTCCACTGGGACTCGTTGATAGCTTGAACTACAAAGGGAACATTTTCTTCCTTTTAATAGAAAAATGATTATTGTTTGTTTGCGTGCACATTATCATTTTACTTAAATATGATAAATGTTTCAGACTATAGTGAAGTATTCAGTAAAATATTTAATTACTATGATGAAATAACATGGTACAATTCATATTCTGTTTGAAATTACATGATAATATAAAACAAATCGTAAAAAGAAATTCGAATGGCAATCGTTTATCTAAAAACCCTTCGAATTTTCAGTTTTTCGTAATTATAATCTTAAAATCTCCATTACACTTTCTATATTATTAAAGAAAACAATACTTTAGTGTGTGGTATAATTCTCAACATAGTTCAAGAAGGAAAATCGTTTTAACTGTACTATGGTCAACTTGAAATAACCATTTTAATATATATACCCGTTATATAAATTCACATAATGATTATATAAAATAAACACGTGTAATACTCTGTATATAATAATATACCAGTGTTTTATTATCAGTCTTTGTGACACTAAAAATAAGCATAATGTTATAGCATTATAAAAGATATAACTAGGTCATACAAAGTTAGCCATGTAGTAATCCATGTAGTTATAACTGAATGGTGGATGATTTACGTCGTTTTTTTATTTCGTTTGTTGGTAACGTAAAAAAGCGAAACTTACATTTTGATCTTATTAGTATTTTGTTATTTTATGTTTGCCTTTGTCGCGTTTGCTTCTTTTTCTGGATCTACTGTTACTACTGAACATGCCACTGCTATGTTTCTAGCGTTTAGATTTTTCTTGGTCACCGTCAGAACGTCACTCTAGTGCGACATTTGCTTAAGATTAATTTGCAAAGATTTTGGTTGATGTATGATATTCTATGATACAAATTACATAATGTTGCAGGACGTTTTAAAATTCGGCACGGTAAGGTAAGAGTGATTTGTCAGTGCACCTTTTAACATACAAACACAAACACAAATGTAATTGCAGCAAACACCATGTTTAAAACCTTAGTAGTAAATGGAAAGTTTTAAACAGTCAGATTTAAACTGCTTTCATTTGTTGACCTGTCCGCTGTGTTACAAGTTATATTTTTACATATTTACAGGCACTTTAAATTTTTATTCCATGTGACTTTAAAAGTAAAATCCGAAATGTTGCTTTTCAAGTGACATTATGTCCATCTAAAGGTATATAGTGAGTGATCAGGTGAGAGCCACAATACATTTTTCAATTTGCCGTAAGAATTACTCCTTTTGATTTAATGATTTCCTTTACATAAACAATAAATAACCCCCGGATCTAAACACAATTTCTTTTAATATCATTTAGAATTTACCTGTAACGTTCAATTTATGTACTATTTTTATATTTTAGGCACATTTTTAAATTTAACCTAGTAAACATTTTTGAATATAAACTAATACCATTTAAACAGCCACTCCAATCTTTTGAAATATTAAGTAAATTCAGCTAAAGTAAACCATGAAAATATGAGCATAATATAACTTTAAATTATGCTTTATATCGTTTAAAAATCGTTTTAACAACGTAATTAAAGGTTGCATTTCATTCTTTAAGACTTACTAAACTATTTGATAAAGTAGATAATTATTTTACAGAGAATTTAGAAGTAATGCTTCTGAGGGATTCATAACTTATTCAACAAAACATTCTGATACATTTGGGAATTGTTTACATGGTTTATTGATTAATACATTCAAGCATGGAGTATTTTCTTCCATGTTTGTTTCTATTAACTTCAAAATGAATTATATATTTGTCAAATATGAAATTCACTATATAAATCAAAACAATTGAATACAGTAAGATTAAGCTTAATAAGAAGTTATTTTCTTTTTTTTTATTTTCTAACTTCTACTGTTTCGGACAGGCTTTAAAATATGTAAACGGAATTCTTTTTATTTATAAAATTTCCTATCATATTTTGTCTTTAAATATACTATTGTCAAATTTGAAGTTTAAAAGTATTGATAAGTGTGACACAGTCTTTTTGTAAATATAGATAAACATGTTTTGACTTCGGTCAAAATAGATATATTAAATATGCTTTAAATCCCACATACTATAATTGGGTACACTTTGATTATACAGTGTCATTTAAAAACTAGCAGTCTCTTTAAGAAAGGACTTGTCTTTTCTTTTATATAAATGAGACATACTCAGTAAGAATTTTGCAGAGTTCAAAAAATTTCTGCTATGGAAATATATTACTCAAAGATGAGCATTGTATATCTTTAAATAATATTATTTATTTTTAAATGCATACTGAAATATCTGTTTAAAACTTAAAACAACATTTAATATTTAAATTTCTTTAATCAATGATGAACACAGAGCTAAATTAAATATTTAATTTAAACATTCGATAGTATTTATTAAAACTAGTACTACGGCAATATATTTAGTACCGAAACACTCAACTATTTTCTTTAAAAAATTTAAAAAAAAATCATTCTTAAAATGGGCCGTAATAAATAAAGTACATAGTGACATCCCTCTTTTATTCTATGCTTATCAATATTGCTTTAAATTTACAAAGATAAAGCATTGCATAATTATCTATACATCATCCAGTACAAAGTTTCCCGGTACTATCTATAACCATTTTAATAATTCAATTTACATTTTACCGTTTCCAAAGCATAATATTGCAAAGGTAATCAATTATATTGTCTTGATGTTTTGTCTCTGCTGTAACGTTCCTTTAAAAATAGTTCTTTTCAATTGATTACCTGTTAAGATGTTTACAGTATTTATGAGTATGGTTTGTAAGGGTGGAGGCTTTTCACTGCACTTAATCTTCAAGCACGCACATGGAATATACATTATACAATAACAACATAAATCACCTGATTGAACTTATTTAGTGTATGCTTATTTAAGTCAGGTCTCTACATAGAACTGTCTTCGTCATTTTACAGTAAAAAGGTTTTCCGTTTATTTTAATTTTGTGAAAATATATTTACGATTTTATCCTTATTTGTTACAAAACAACACCCCAGATGGTTTCAAAAGTGTTGTATTATGTTTGTAAAAAGAGGTATGATTCTATTATTTAACGCCACACCCGTGTTCGCCCTTGTGACCACTTTTGTTTTCGTTTGATGCCCTGCTGAGCTCCTCGCCAATGGTCTTATGTTAAACTTCACGCTAACAGTTTGTAATGTTTCATTATACGAGTATGTTGAATACATATTACATTTATCTAACTGTTGTGTGATTCCTGCCGTTTCATGATTTATAAATATAAACTTTTCATGCATTTACATATTCTAGTCCCAAAGGTACCTTGTTTCTTGAGGGGACTAAATCCTTCTTTCAGTATGATTATTTCATAAATCTTAGAACCTGTAAAGATCGATGGCAATGTAGATATTATACATAATATATTACTTTGTACATATCTTGATTATTTGCTGCTATGGAAACAAACAAACACACATGTAATTAACGGACACTGGATGATCTGAGAAAATTCAAATGTTTTCTTGAAACTTGAAATATTGATATATGACACTGAATATTATGCGCATTATTTAATTTTGATCCTCTGTTTGTATAGACATGTGGTTGCTTACAAATATACATTAAATAGTTCAAAATGGTATTTATCTTGTTTTGAATCTTTTATACATACTACATATACACTAGTTTTAAACTCAAACTACAAGTTCACTTGTCATGTTCAGTAACTCTGATCTTTGATTAAACAAAGTATTACATCATTATGTTGTCTCCAACAATCTACATTTTAAAGAATATTTCTATAACCTATTAATAGATTTCATTATGGCATTTTACAAACTTCAATGGTCATATAATTGGTTAATACAATACGTAACATAACTGTTACCCTTAAGAAGAAAGATGGAACTACTGGTGGTTTATATAATGTTTAATCTCGAATTTAAATGTAGCTAGCGACCGTCAATAAAACTAGTTTTTGAACAAGTCGTCTGTCTTTAAGTATTTATGTAAACAAGATATCATTACAAATTGATTTATAATTACGAAAGTTTTATTTTGAAAAGCCTCCAAAGACTCAACTACTGAACGTTTGATCATTGATAATTCTTTAAAGCAATTAAAAAAATACTAATTGAAAAAGTATGACAAATAAGATAAAGAAATATGAACCTGATAAGGTCATGCATATTATACGCATGAAATTCAATCCACTAATATTTTGATAAACATTTTGTGCAATAAGTAATTATCAAAGAGTGCGTATTCTTTTAAGAAAAATAAACGGATTCATATTAATGGAGTGATATACATTGGTTTCTAGATTATCTTAATACGAGGTAAGTTTACTATAATAATAGTGTGCTTTTTCTTTTACGTCTACTTTTGCTTTATATATTATTCTTTTTGTTATGTTTTATTTTTAGCCGACTTTTACGTAAAACAAACGTCATGTGTAACTTACAGCGTTCTTTCTGTCAAAACATACAATTTTGAAATTAAAAAAGTCTTGTTTTGCATTTTGTGAACCTTTACAGGCTTTTTACAGCGCTACTCAGCAAACATTACATATGGACCGATGTCGGCCCGATATCATCTGCAATATCAACCCGATATCGGCATCCGAAGTCGGCTCGACGTCGGATGTGCAACCCGGCTCAAAGTCGGGCCGGTATCCGATGCCGATATCGGTTAACCGACCTACAGCCGATTTGTTACCTACATTCATAATAAGCTTTTTTTCTTTCTAACGCTTTCCAATCCTAAGGGGGCCTTAACTTTAAATGTTTAAGAAACATGTATATTTAACTTACGATTTTTCCTTGCTAACACGCTTAAAAATTTAAACATTAATGTTTACATGTTTCCAATAAAGAAAATGTTTGAACAAAAATACATGTCATGTGACTGGATGGCAAGTACAACCTTCCTATAGTAATAGTATTTTCGTTTAGATAAAATAAGCTCAATGGCATTTTTTTACTTGTCCCTTTGCCTTTTTTACATCTGTCTAGTAAGTGTCAAGCTGTTACCTTTGATATATTTAAAACCTGTATTTTAGATCTTGCACTTGATTCAGACTCCAGTGATCACAAGTTAGAGTAAAACTTTAAATGACTGTAGTTGAATCTTGTCACATTATCATGTTGAATAGAAGAGTTATTTAAACATCATTTTGTAACGAGTAAATGAGTTAATAATTTCTATATGACGTAAGCGAGCAATGGCGGTGAGGTCTCGATAAACACCCGCTAAAGAAAAAACTGGATTTAAAACATTTCCAATGACATTCAGACCTGGATTTATGTTACAATCGTTATTTAAATGTTGTTAGAGTTGGGTTATGATAATACATGGGTCGTGGAAAAAAGCACAGGGATAGACAAAAACGCAAGAAAAGCAGTGACTCTGATAGTGATAACAGGTCAACAAAACTGTTCAAATATTGCGGACTATTGACAAGCGAAGTTCTCGGCGCAGCAAATAGTGTTTTATATGACAGTTGTCTTGAAAGTAATTTGGAAAACAGTGAGTGTGAGGATACAGTGTTCGATTCTATGGTAACCAGAAGACAAACTCCTAGCAGCAAATCATCGAAGGGCGCCGACGGTATAAATATGGCGGGAGCCAATACTTCGACCCCAGGTAGCATTTCTCAACAATCTATCATGACAGAAAAAGAACAATTAGCATTTTTAGTTAATACTGTGACTAAGATAAAAGAGGGCCAGGACTCTATGGTGGCTTTATTTGAAACTAAATTGGACAATTTGAAAATAGAGCTGACCTCAACTATCAACTCCAAAATGCAAACATTAAAACGAGAGCTGACTGAAAACATCGCTCAAGAAACTCGCCGCGTAGATGGTGTATTGACAACAATTCAGCACATGCAATCTAGATTAGATACCCTTGAGCAACAAGGATCAAATTTATTGAACAGTGGCGGATTATCTGACCAACCCACCGTTAATCATGGTAATCCTTTGCATGACCCAAATCGCACTCTCACGGCCAGTGGTATTCAGGTCACGGTCAATGAAAACTTAATTCAGAAAGCTCAAGAACTCGTAAATTCGCTGGGAGAAGAGGTTAAGTCCCAAGTCACCGTTATCGACGCCATCCGTCTGCCGGCAAAATTTCATGACAAACCGCCAATTTTGAAATTCAGCGTGGGTTCATTGGAACAAAAGGTACTGTTCCTAAGACATAAACCACAATTAAGATTCATAACACAGTATAAAAATGTACAGGTTCGCAGCAGCAAATCGAGAATTGAGCGAATCATAGAGTTGAACGCACGTGCAGTCCTGCGAAATTTACCGGAAGGACGTTCGTTGCGCATAGACGCTAGCGGTCGCATAAAACAGTGTGATCAACAACAGGCAACCCCGACTCAACCATCACAGTTCAACAGAGGCCAGGCACCGGAAGCTGGTCACTAGGATGCACCCCGACCCAAGTCTATAAGTCTTGCCCATCTCAATGTGTGTGGCTGGACTACTGACAATAATGAATTGCGGATTAATTTAGTGAATGGTTTGAATAGCGATATAATTTCATTATGTGAAACGCATCTAGGTGGAAATGATGTATTACTCGTGCTTGGTTACACGTGGATTGGGCACAATAGACAAGATATACATGTCAATGCACCAAAGCCGTCGGGAGGTGTAGGGCTTTTGGTTAAATCATGGCTTTATGAGGAATATGAAATTTCTGTTATAGAAAAATCGCTTGACGGAATACTCGGCGTAAAATTTGTTCACAAAAATACAGACTACGATTTTATAGTATTTTCGTGCTATTTGCTACCAGAAAACTCTACTCGTGGTCGTGATGCCCAAAGTTTTTACGCTCACTTATTATCTCAAATATATATTAATAGTGAAAGTGACGGTATATTCCTAGCAGCAGATTTCAACGCACGAATCGGTTCATTATCGGATATTATCGGAAATTTTGACAGTATCCCACCTAGGCACGTCTTGGACAAATCAGTCAACCAACATGGACGCGATTTGATTGAATTTTTGAACGATGCGAAATTTTGTGTCTTAAACGGTCGATGTTCGGATCAGTACCATGATAACAATTGGACCTCGATTTCTCGTAAGGGTAGAGCGGTAGTTGACTATATATGTGTTTTCCACACGACCAATTCACGCCGTGTATCTCATTTATGGTTTTATCAATGCAAACAGTTGTAGATAATTGCGGATTACACGAGCTATTGGGTGAAAGATCAAGATTACCTGATCACTCGGCAATTATAACGGAATTTAACACGGTACATTCGCACAATATGGGTCAACAAACGTCTGCGGGTCAGGAGATCAGACGACAAACGGTACAAGGTGAGGACTGTTCCAGACGACTTTATGGATAGTGATATCGCGAGACTAGCAATTATAGACTGTATTTCAAATATTGAAAGTTGCCGAGAAACGCAGTGTGATATGGACGCAATTTATAGTAACCTTTGTGAAGCCATAACCGGCGAAATAAACAGAAAATTGCCAAAATATGAATCTCGGTCAACTAATAAACGTCACAAAACTAGAAAGCCGTACTGGAATGACACTTTATCAGAACAGTGGCAACGGTTACGTCAGCGGGAACGTGAGTTTCTAAAATGTTGTAATAACCATCGAGTCAAAACAGCGTTGAGGCGTGAATACATACATGCAAGGGACAGTTTCGATAAATCGTTGCGGCAAGCAGAACGCGCGTACAGGAAAGAAAAATCGATTGAAATAGAAACTATATCGACAAATAATCCCAACGAATTCTGGGATAAGATAAACAAGCTGGGTCCACGTAGTGATAAATCTATCCCGTGTGAAATTATAGACGAAAATGGTAACGTTGTGCGAAATGAAAACGAAGTTCTTGAAAAATGGAAGCTTGACTTTGAGAGTTTATACAACGGAACAGATAATAGCGAATTCGATAGTGAGCATTATAGACGGGCAAAGGTGCATAAATTACTATTAGAAAACAATATCAATGACCCTTTGTATACCTCAAACGTAACGCTTAACGGCAATATCACGTTAACGGAGATAAGTGACCTAGTAATGAAAGCTAAATCACGTTCTGCCGGCGGCTATGACGACATTCCATACTTTGTGCTTAAATGCCCCGTTATTATAGCAACATTGAGAGAACTGTTTCAATTAATGTTTGACACTGGCATTATACCCTCAATTTGGAGAAAGTCGATCATTTGCCCTATTCTGAAGGACCCCTTGTCAGATCCACGTGTCCCCTTACACTACCGAGGAGTAAGTCTACTTTCATGCGTGAGCAAGCTCTACACTGGATTTATTAATAAGCGTTTGACTAGGTATATAGACGAGTACAAAATCCTTGAAGACGAGCAAAACGGGTTTAGGCGTAATCGATCATGCGAAGACCACGTGTTCTCACTTAACGGCATCATACGTAACAATACAACGGTATTTACAGCGTTTATTGATCTACGTAAATGCTTTGATTTCATCGATATCGACATGTTGTTATACAAATTGTTGCTAAACGGCATTGACGGTAAAATATATACATCAATAAAGAGCATTTACAAACATTCCACTGCTAGTGTACGCTTAAATAACATGCTAACGGACTGGTTCACGTGTCTTACCGGCGTAAAACAGGGTGATACGGCGTCGCCACCGCTATTCTCAATATTTGCCAATGACCTTGTAAAAGAAGTGAATGACCTTGACCTTGGTTTTGAACTTAATGGTAAAAAGGTTTCAATGCTGTTGTATGCAGATGATATCGTTTGTATAGCTAAGACAGAGGAAGATCTACAACGTATTTTAGACACGTTACGTGATTGGTGTAGACGTTGGCGCGTACTCATTAACACTGAAAAATCTTCATGTTCACTTCCGCCGAGGCCGCGCTGCATGCACAGACTTTTCATTCAGGATTGGTGAAAACGTGTTAGAGCTTGTAGATAGTTACAAATATCTTGGTGTAACTTTCCATTGCAAGGGTGACTTCTCATCAAATGCCGACATTCTCGCAAAAAGCGCTGGAAGGGCCCTTGGCAAAATTATTGCAAAGGTTCGAGACCTAAAGCACTTTGGTTTTAATACATTTGAAAAACTATTTGATTCATGCGTTGTGCCAATTATGGATTACTGTTCGAGCGTGTGGGGTTACAGAAAATACCAAGTTATGGACAATGAGCAGCATCGTGCGATCAGGTACTATCTTGGTGTCCACAGATTTGCACCTATACTTGCAATTACTGGTGACATTGGATGGGTTCCCACCAACTACAGGCGATGGTTAAACATGTTACGAATGTGGAATAGGCTCGTATCGCTCGATGACAATAGAATAACAAAACAAGTCTTCAATGTGGACTTTAGCCATTGTCAAAATAACTGGTTTAGCGAAGTGAAAGATATTATGTCGAAAATTGGAATGAATGATAACTTTATAAACCGCCAACCAATTAATTTAGCAACAGCTAAACATTCTATTATTGAACACCACAAAACTGACTGGGCTACAAAAGTAACCCAAGTTGCAAAACTGCGAACTTACATACAATTTAAAAGTGATTTTGGTAAAGAATCTTATTTGGATCTTAACTTACCACGAAACGAACTGGCACTAATCTGTACATTTTCATTTTTCATCACTTCAATTTTTCTAAAAGAACATCTAGCTCTTCCACACGCCGATCCCTCTCTCCACCCAATTCTCAAAACGTTGCAATAATTAATAATGATTGAAAAGATAATTAAAAATTAATAAAATAAGTCTGTAATTTGCAATTCATTTTAATCATCGGGTAAATATTAAGATGTAGAAATTGATTTGTTTTTATGGTAAATCCTAAAAAAAATTGCGAAAATCGCCTTTTCTCATATTCATTTAAAGGCACAATGCACCTCAGAAATGAATAAATCTTTACTTCTTTAGAAAGGGCAAACATGATTTTAATTACGTTTGAATAATAGTTTTAGAGCATGTTTGAAGCTTGTAACCTGAAAAAAGTTGCAATAAATGTGAAATAATGTGTCCTAAACGTAGGAAAATGTAAAGACAGTAGTAATTTGACTTCCATACAAAATCCCGAATCACTACTACTGTACTATTATCCAAAAGACAGCAGATGATGTAGATGATAAAGGCTTTAAAATGTATTTGAAAAAAAATCATTTGTGATGTAAAATGGGTATTTAAAAAGGCAATGTGCCAGTAACGTAACCGCAAGAATTTGTTATGATACTATTGAATTATTTTATATCTAGATTTAAGTACGATAAGTATTTTTTATCATATGATAGTTATTAAGTTAAACATGAAAATTTAAAATAAAAAGAAAAAATACTGGTCAGGAATGTCAATATCTAGTTGGTGGTATTACCGGAAGTGAATTTACAATGCCGATACCGACAAAACCCGAAACTCATAAGCAATTATTCAATAGCTCTTATTTAGATACTGCGTTATGAACTCATTTCACACCAAATACACGGTAGACGGAAAAAGCATTTTGATATTATTGCAATCGTGTTCTCATTTTTATTCTTATGCACTTGTATTTCCCTTGTCGGCCTATAATCCGCGAGACATATAAATATCACAGTTATGTTTCACAGATTGGCTTATGTCAATATTATTGGCCATACATTTGATTTCATACGCATCACTTTTGATAAATGGTCCAGTAATATTATCATATTTTCTAGATAAACACATGTTTGTATGATATTTACTATCAATATCATTGAAAGTGTTCCTATATAAGGAAAAAGATCTCATCTTTTATTGCTTGATTCTCTTAGTGGATGTGAACTTTTTAATGCAGCCAATAATTAAAAGAACACATAGATACATCAGAAATTTCGGTGTAATATTTTAACAAAAATCGAAATATGCAAGGTACATTATACAAGATACGCATGTACGAGGGATGTTTACAATAAACGAAATTCATAAATTCTCGATTTCAACTTCATGAATTCACGATTTTAACTTCACGAATTCACGATTTCAACTTCAAGAATACAAGATTTCAATTTGAAATTGTGATTACATGAAGTTGAAATAGTGAATTCACGAAGCTGAAATAAAGAATTCGTAAAATTGAAATGCCCCCACAGGTCTTTCGTAACAATGTCATTGTTTCTATTCTGTCCACATTTATAACCTGCATTAGCTTTTGTACAACTCGTTCCGCAGCAGGAACACATACACTAGGAGAAACGCTTTAATATTCTAATAAGTTACTACTGATAGATGATTAATTTCTCAGATAACTTTGTACATGATACAATTTTAATTTAAAA
>NW_026865733.1:0-7047 GCF_026571515.1 Ruditapes philippinarum
CAGCTCCTCACTTAAGTAGCACATTTTCTAGAGATTTTATCCATTTGGTGCCCATTTGCAAATTTATAAGAATTTACGATTGGATATTTCTAGCACAAGTAATTACCCCATTGATTTTTATTCACATACTGATGTGCTGAACTTGTTTTAAAGCTCTTATAGGGTAAAATATAGCAAAACTGTTATATAATTAACCCTGAGGCATGTTGCAAGGGTTTTGTGATTTAATCATTTTCGATGAATTAAGTAAACTTATGAAAACTGGTTCTGTGACAATTTCCCATCTCTTGTTGATATCATGAAACTCTGATAGTGTTATATCAAAGTTTATTGCAAAACTTGAATTCTGTAAGAGTTTAAAACATAACAAGGCAGTACAAAAGTTAACAAATTTCTGTTTTAAAACTGTTAAATATACATTATCTTGTACATAAACTTGAATGTTTGATATTAATAATTCTTTTGAATAAAACTAGAATTCCTGAAGTGTTCAGATTTAAATCACTAACCTGGAATTTACGACAGTGTGAAACCATTATTTTATACAGCATATAGTGTTAAATGTTTTTTTTTAAAGCAGATTTTCACTAACTTTAAAGTCAAAGTTTGCTGTACAACTGGTTGGTGAAAGTTTCATACCTTGTAGGGTTTTGAACAATTTAACAATTTCAAGCTTTTAAAGATGAAGAAAGACTAGCTAAATCAAAGCACAGAAGGCTCTGAATTTGTTTGGGTCTCAGAATGTCAGAAAGGTGAGCAGAAGGTTGTGAGATTATAAACCAATTTGTTTATGTATAGTGCCACCAATGCTTTCCAGTGTTTTAACTGTAGTAAATTGGCTATAAGACTTATTGCAACACTGATATTCAATTCAATGTTTATTTGACTTAAACAATTTTTTTAAAAATGAGTTGCCTTAACTGGGATTTGAACTCCAGATCTCTCGACTCCTAAGCGAGCGTGCAAACCCCTCGGCCACGGTGAAGTTATATGTTAACAGACTGAAGAAAACCATATTATTCTAAATTAGGGTTTGTAACTCATAATTTTGATGCTAAACCTGTTGTTTAACACAGATGTAAATAATCATGGAGCGTAACTATAAGCATGTTTATCTATAAAGTATAAAACAATATTAGAAATCTTTGACCATTCGGGAACTATTTTGCTTGAAAATTAATGCGCCTGTCATTTGACAATCTTTACGCAGTGATCTCCCCTGAATTTTTCGGCATTAGTGTACATATAAAGGGAAGTAACCACTTCAAAAAAGCGGACTACTTTCGGCATTTGCAATTAACAGCATCAGGGTCTGAAATTTCGCTACCATTATTTGTTTGGTCTGACGACCCAAACAAATAAAAATGGCATGTCCCTCTGTGCATTATTTCAAGCATGGACACACGGACACATGTATCCAACTAAAACCAACAAAACTTTCATAAAGCCAGCTGGGTATATTGCCTCACATGAAAGTCCCTGGCAGGATTTAAATCCATAACAGTGAAAGACAAGTGTTCTAAAGTCATGATCACCAGTCAGCCATGGAGGCCCCCATTGCACTGTGTTTACAGTACTACTTAAATGATTGTATATTTCCTTATATTCATTTTTTTTTTGATTCAGTTAATGATATTATAGAAACTATAATTAAAATGTAGATGTATTTGAAGTGTATAAAGCTATTATATCTGCTGAAAAAATGTAGTTTGAATTTTGTAAAAAAAGATACTTCTAAAATACCTTTCATTCAAAATGAAACAAAAAATAGCCCTACATTGGTAAAAATTGTGGCTTAGCTCGTTGACTAGGTAAAAGCTACCTTGGCGTCCTTGAGGCAAAAGCAATCTGAAAGGTCAAAATTTCCCTTATATAGGCTGACTGAAATGAACTCACAAAAATTTTCTCATGATAGAATACAGAGAAAATAGGGGCAGTTTCAAATTAATCATTTACTTAAGAAAACATTATCTAAATAAGAAAAACCATGAAAGCATAACAATTAAATATTAATCTTGAAATGACCAAAAATTTAAGAAGACCTTTAACACTAAGTCTTGAAAAGTCATGGATTTAAGTGAATCTGAAATGCTTAAATGTTAGAGAGAAATAACTTTAATCAATAAAAGATAAATAAAATGGTTTTAGAAATAATCACAAATAAACTTTGTAAGCATTTATTAAAGTGACATTATGCTCATATTTTCATTGTCAAGTTGAGTTATATTGGCTTTATATTTCAAAAGATTGACTGTCAAAATGGTGTTTGATTAACAGTTGATATTGGAAAATGTTTAGGATAAAATTATCAATCTGCCAAAAATTTAAAAAGACTGCCCCACTCTTTTTATAAACTAAGCGTTATGGGTAAACTATAATGGATCTTTACAGAAATTTCATTCGGATCTGTGTGTTATTTATTGTTCATTCAAACTTAATTATTAAATTGAAAGGAATTATGGCATAATGAAAACTTATTTAGATCTTCACCCGTTAACTCACTATATACCCTTGGATGGGCATAATGTCACTTTAAACTGAACTGGTGTTAAAATAAATTTCAATTATTGACACAAAGTAAAAGGAAAGTGACCCCCAATTTGTTTGTATAAATTTCTTTCTACATGTATTATGATTCTCTTAAGTTTCAAAGTTAAAGAAAAATCTGCACAGTATTTTAAAATTTCCGTCTTTGCCTTTGTAAAAATTTAAGCAACATCCGAACACATCTTTAATGCTAAATACTTGGAGGAAGGTTGGGATAATTTTATAAAGTTCTTGAGATCCAAAACCCATTTTTACAAATTGACATATTTATAACACAAAAGTTTTTTTTTTGTGATTTTTTTTTTCCCCTCTATCGTCATGGCGAACAAAGCTCAGAATGTACAGGGATTATTAACACAAAAGTTGAATAATACAAGAAATATGCTTACATTGTGCCCGATATCTGTACAGAATATAAAACTTCATACATCGTATTAAGAATGTTTAGAGTTCACATTCCATCTATAGCCTTGCATTTATTATGCAAAATATGATTGGACTGAATTGACTACACTTTTATTACCATATCACTGCAATGTATCTAAATGAGCCTACATTTATAAGCTTTCACATACAAGTATTTCAGATATTTTAAGGCATTTTGTGCCCAAAGTTGGCTTAAATCATTACCCCATACATTTGCCTATTACTAATTTAACAAAGCAGTCTGAAAAACAGCTATTTCCCCTGGCTTATTATCCCCCCACGAAAGGCGGCTAGTCTTCGTCAGTCCGTCCTTCCGTCAGACATTTTTGTCCGGAGCGTATCTCAAAAAGTATTTGAGGTATCAACTTAAAACTTCATAGGTGGATAGATCACATTGAGGAGTGCAGTGCACAAGAATGATAACTCCACCCTGCATAACTTTTGAGTTATTGCCCTTTGTTATTTTTCAAACCTAATTTTTGTCTAGAGCATAACTTAAAAAGCCTTTGAGATATCAATATGAAACTTCATAGGTGGATAGATCTCACTCAGGAGGTGTGCAGTGCACAAGAATGATAACACTACTTTTCATAATTTTTGTGTTATTGCCCTTTGTTATTTTTCGTACTTTATTGTCCCCCGCCTTTTCGAAGAAAAAAGGGGGATATAGTAATGGGCTCCGTCCGTCTGTCCGTCTGTCACACTTTCGTGTACAGTCCTTTACTTTGTCATTTATCAAAGGAAGTTAAAATAACTTGGCACAAATGTTTGTTATAAGAAGACGATGTGTCATGTGCAACAACCAGACCCCTACCTCCAAGGTCAAGGTCGCAGTTGCTCATTCAAGGTCAACATTGTCTATTTGATGGTATATGTCGTGTCTGGTCCATAACTTTCTTATCTTTGAAGGGATTTTATAAATACTTGCCACAATTGTTCACAATAATGAGACGATGTGTCATGCGCAACAACTGGTCACCTACCTCCAAGGTCAAGATCACACTTGGAGGTCAAATGTTAACATAGTCTATTACAGGGTATATTTTGTGTCCGGTCCATAACTTTCATTTATCAAAGGAATCTGAAATAACTTGGCACAAATAATTTTTATAATAAGACGATATGTCATGTGCAACACCAGACCCCTACCTTCAGGGTCAAGGTCGCACTTGCTCATTCAAGGTCAACATTGTCTATTTGGAGGTATATGTCGTGTCCGGTCCATAACTTTCTTATCTTTGAAGGGATTTTATAAATACTTGCCACTATGTTAACACAATAATGAGACGATGTGTTATGCGTAACAACCGGTCACCTACCTCCAAGGTCAAGGTCACACTTGGAGGTCAAAGATTAACATAGTCTATTACGGGGTATATTTTGTGTCCGGTCCATAACTTTTTCATTTATCAAAGGAATCTGAAATAACTTGGCACAAATGTTTGTTATAATTAGACGATGTGTCATGCACATCAACCAGACCCCTACCTCCAGCGTCAAGGTCGCACTTGCTCATTCAAGGTCAACATTGTCTATTTGATGGTATATGTCATAACTTTCTTATCTTTGAAGGGATTTTGTAAATACTTGCCACAATTGTTCACAATTAATGAGACGATGTGTCATGCATAACAACCAGTCACCTACCTCCAAGGTCAAAGTCATACTTGGAGGTCAAAGATTAACATAGTCTTTTACAGGGTATATTTTGTGTCCAGTCTATAACTTTTTCATAGATCAAAGGATTTTGTAAATACTTGCCACAAATAGTCACTATAATAAGACAATGTGTCTTGCACAACACCTGCATCCCTACCTCCAAGTTCAAGGTCACACTTAGAGGTCAAAAGTTAACATAGTCTGTTTTAGGGTATATTTTGTGTCTGATCTAGAACTTCTTCAGGATTTTGAAATAACTAGGCACAAATAGTCACAATGATAAGATGATATATCATGCATAACACATGTGTGATTTACATAGTCTGTTATAGGGTATATTTTGTGTCCAGTCCATAACGTGGGATTTTAAAAATACTTTGCACAAATAATCACAATAATAAGATGATATGTCAGGCGCAA
The DNA here is from genome assembly GCF_026571515.1 of Ruditapes philippinarum. NCBI lineage: Eukaryota > Metazoa > Mollusca > Bivalvia > Venerida > Veneridae > Ruditapes > Ruditapes philippinarum. The sequence goes on from NW_026865733.1 coordinate 5,053, forward strand.
AACATGGGTCCCTACCTCCAAGGTCACACTTAAAGGTCAAAAAATTGACATAGTCTGTTATAGGGTATATTTTGTGTCTGATCTATAATTTCTACATAGTTAAAGGGATTTTGAAAATACTTGGCACAAATAGTAATATTAATAAGACGATATGTCATGCACAACACCTGCACCCTTACCTCCAAGGTCAAGGTCACACTTAGAGGTCAAAGGTTAACATGATATAATTTTAAATTCCGTGTTTCATTTTACTAGTATTTCTTTAATAAATTTATTGTTGCATTTGCAGATCTAGCATTGATCATAATTTTGGACTGAAAGTCCTGAAATCCATACCTCAATCTTTTGATATAGCACAATTTTATGCTTCATATAAAACTTCCCCGAGGCAGGGGACGTTGGTAACTCTGTTACAAATTCTTGTTTTTCACCTGAGTGGAGCATAACTCGATAAGTTTTTGAGATGTCAACATGAAACTTCTAGGTGGATAGATCTTATTGAGGAGGAATGCTGTGTGCAAGAATGATAACTCTTCCCTTTATAATTTTTGAGTTACTGCCCTTTGTTATTTTTTCATACTTTTTATCTTATCTTTTTATCTTTGAGCTTATCTCAAAAATTATTTTAGGTATCAACTTGAAACTTCATAGGTGGATAGATCATATTGAGGAGGAGTGCAGTGCACAAGAAAGATAACTCTTTTCTGCATAATTTTGCAGTTATTACCCTTGGTTATTTTTCAAACCTAATTTTTGTCCAGAGCATAACTCAAAAAGCCTCTGAGATATCAATATGAAACTTCATAGGTGGATAGATCTCACTCAGGAGGTGTGCAGTGCACAAGAATGATAACTCTACCCTTCATTTTGAGTGTTTGCCCTTTGTTATTTTTCAAACTTAATTTTTCACCCGAGTGGAGCTTACTTCAAAAAGTCTTTGAGATGTCAACATGAAACTTCATAGGTGGATAGATCTTATTGAGGAGAAATGCTGTGAGCAAGAATAATAACTCTTCCCTTTATAATATTTGAATTATTGCCCTTTGTTATTTTTCATACCTTTTTGTCCAGAGCTTATCTCAAAAAGTGGTAGAGGTATCAACTTGAAACAGATGTCATTGAGGAGGAGTGCAGCACACAATAATGATAACTCTACCCTGCATTATTTTTCAGTTATTGCCCTTTGTTATTTTCAGCCATCAGTATTCACATAGGCTAAAATAGCTTTTATCACTCCAGCCATAAGTTTTCATTACCAAAAGACCTCTTAAAATTATTCTGCTCTACTACATATATATTCTCCCAATGAGCTAACACATTCAGCAGGGGATGGCCATGATATCATGGCTCTTGTTTCAATTTCGAAACTGTGACCGACCTGTAAGTATGACCTTGACCATGACCTTGAGTTTTAAAAAAACTCATTTTTCTCGCACATTAACCATGTCAGTACATGATTGAAAGTTGAAAATTACACATCTTGAATATCTCAAATTTAGCAATTCTATAATTTTGATATGATAAATGAGCAATTTTGAGAGTCTTGGAAGAATACTCATGAAAACTTTCATCCATGTAATAATATGACTTTGGAGGGATGCTGCTATAAGAATGTTCATATAGATAATTTAAAGTGGAAATTATTCCAACTGGTGTAAAAAGTACAAATAACATAATGAGATGATTATTTTATTTGACAGACATGAAAAAATGGTGATATACAACCACTTAAACAAGTACAGCGATATTGTGTCAACATACATGTAATACCATGTACAAAATATTTTAATATAAAACGATTTAGGATATTTGCCAACCCCAGACAGTTGCCACCCAAACTTTCCCCCATCCCCCGTTTTTATTGATGGATGTTCCAAAGATATGAGTTGGCAAATGTCTGCCACTGCAAAAAAGGGGCATTGTGTTTGTTGGGAAATTGTCTGCAGAGGCAAATGTTTAGAATACCAATTTAAAATGGCTGACAGAACATAAAAT
>NW_026865734.1:0-47154 GCF_026571515.1 Ruditapes philippinarum
CGACACATAACTGCCAAAGCTACTTTTTTCAGTTGTAAAACATCTAACATGCACTTAATCCATTATTTCAACATAATTAAACACATAAGGCATACTGCGGCATGGAGAAAAACCATGAACGCTTGTTAAGGCATGAAAAAAACACACTATGTTAGAAAACAGGATTTGAAATGGGGGGATATGTTTCCTTGAAAGCATGCATGGTATATTTTGGTTAATAAATGAGTGTTTTCACGTTTTTGTATTTATCTTATTACAAGTGATATCTTCAGCGACGCATATCCACCTAGTATATGCTAAATGACATGTTTCTCTATATGAGCCGTATCACGACAAAACCAACATATTGGGTTTGCGACCAGCATGGATCCAGACCAGCCTGCGGCATGTCCGCGCAGTTCTGACATGACCATTCTGTTCGCCAAAAAACCCAAACAAGTAGGAGAAATGAAGCCAAAACAGCAGTGTGAAACCTTTGATCAGACTGCGCGGTATTCCCGCAGGCTGGCTGGGATCCAATGGCTGGCGCAAAACCCATTCGTTTGTTGTTTGTCCCAGAACGGCTCATATATATGTTATTACGCGAATGATGTGACAGCCCCATCATTTAAACAGCAATCGCAACTTTTCGGCCTCAATCTCCAAACTTCGGATAACGAAAATTATGATATAATGTTTAACTTTAAAAGCGGACAAGTTCTAAACTCGCAATCAGTACATTGTTGTTTTATTTTCTTCAATTTTTAAATCTTATGCATGTGATCTGATATGTTTTGATTTGATCTGATATGTTTTGATTATTACTTCACATTTATTTGGAAATAAACATAATGCATAACATTATTAGGCTTTACAGTTCTTGCAAACAGGTGTACTTCTATTGAGATAGAACATTTTCACATTTGAAAATCATCGTCTAAGGAAGTGGAATTGTTAATATGTTAACCGGTATCTTCTTTGCTAAAGACGACATTGCGATATTTAGAATTGAAGACACCCCCCCCCACCCCGAAGTAATCCGTACGTTAAATAATTAAGACAGGAGAGGGCATTTGGATAGAGACAAAATCACTTGGGTACAGACAAGACAAAAGCTCTTGGGTAGAGTCAAAAGCATTAGGGTAAAGATAAGACAAAAGCCACTGGTTAGAGACAAAATCACTTGGGTAGAGAAAAAATTGATATCCATATCAACTATGTCTAAATGTGTACAGATGTGTTATCTTTAAACCTTTGTTTAAATATAACATCACATACGTATTTCAAACAGATGTACATTCCCTTTATGATGGGTTTAAGGTTGCACCAATAATGTATGGTTCATATGGCGACTTTACAGCTTTACTGGTGGAGGTAGACCTCGGGTACCCCTCTGTAATTTATTTTAAGGCATGAACAGATGTGCAATGAACCATGCGTTGAACATTCAATGCACGGGAATTTTGTTTATAATCTACATGTTCCGTAAGAGTTTTCCAAAAGTAGCAAGTATATATTTCTAACAACAACTGGGGCCTTCACAGCGAAATCATTAATAACGAACGAGCCGTCGCAGCTGTAATATCTTGCAAAAGAAAATCATGACAAGGTTACAGTCCGGACAGGATTGTTGTGTAAGTGGTGTACCGTCAACCACTTAGCGTGACCTTGACCTTTGAGTTAGGGAGTGGTTCTTCGACACGAAGCATCGTCTTGATGTTGTAGACATTTGTGCCAAGTTATTTTTAAATCCTACAATGCACGAGAAAGTTACAGTCCGGACACGAATGTTGTGTAAGTGGGGACACACGGACAGACAGACGGTGAGATTTTATATATAATAATACATAGAGGATATTGAATGAGTGTAAGTTCAATACTAAATTTATTGCACGAGTTGAATAAAATTATATTATGCGAGCCTCTGGCGAGCATAATATCATTTTATTCGACGAGTGCAATAAATTCAGTAATGAACTTACACGAATTTAATATTCTATTTATCACATACCAAAAACAAGAGCTGTCACAGGAGACAGCCAAGCTCGACTAATAAAATACTGGACGCAGTAAGGAGGTCAAAACTATGAAAGAAAAATCAATTATGTATAATAATGTATTAAGTTATAGTAAAAAAATAACATTTGTTAACATAAATTCCAAGATCAAGGGGAAATAATTCTAGAAATAGTCACGCTAGAGTTATGAACCTTGTCACACAACATGTGTGTTATGATAAGAAAAAAAGTAAATAAGTTATAATATTTCTTAAAGAAAAGTTCTAAAGAGAGATAAATCTGTAAATATTGATTCAAGAGTTATGAACATTGTCACATAAAATGTAATTGATGATAAGAAATAAGTATTTGAAGTTTGAGGTAGATACCTTTAAAACTAAAAAAGTTATAGTAAAAAATAACATTTTTCTAGTAAAAAAATCTAAGTTGATGGGGAGGTAATTCTTGCAATATTGGTGCTAGAGTTATGAACCTTGTCACATAAGATATGGATGATGATAAGGTACATATATTTGAAGTATGAAGTTGATCCCTTTAGAAATAAATAAGTAACAGTAAAAAATAATATTTTTTAAGGAAAATTCTAAGTTCAAGGGGAGATAAATCTGAAAATATTGGTGCTAGAGTTATGAACCTTGTCACATAAGATGTGGATGATGATAAGGTACATATATTTGAAGTATGAAGGATGTGGTTGATGATAAGGAACATATCTTTGAAGTATGAAGTTGATCCCTGAAGAAATACATTTTATAAAGAAATAACAGTAAAAAATAGTATTTTTTAAGGAAAATTCTAAGTTCAAGGGGAGATAAATCTGAAAATATTGGTGCTAGAGTTATGAACCTTGTCACATAAGATGTGGTTGATGATAAGGAACATATATTTGAAGTTTGAAGTTGATACCTTAAGAAATGACAAAGTTATAGTGAAAAATATTTTACTGCACCAAAACTTTAATCTGAAATATGGACGCGGACGTGGACGCCGACGCCGGGGCGAGTAGGACAGCTCTCCATATACTTCGTATAGTCGAGCTAATAAAGACCGTTTAAAGTGAAATAAGAGTCTTTTTTCGTTAACGCGCCTATAGTATAACGCTAACATTTAGCGCGTCTTTACACTATGTTTGTATAACGCTTATGACGTCACGTCAAAATATATGCACGGCCGTGCAATACCATATTTACGGAGTCGCAAAATCGGCACAGGTGTGTGATAAATATAGATAATATGCCGCCCTGGGGGGGGGGGTGCATAAAAATTCATAACAAATATTTAACAATTCAACATTTTATTTTGAACATATGAACAAACTTATTACAACTAGAAATATAAACAAGGTGGGCCTATGACTCCAAGTCGCTCACCTGAGGACATGTAAACTAAAACAATGTCAAGTAAACTTTCAGAGTTAACAGGACTGTCTGACATGAAAGACTGATATTGTATTACAAATACAACAGAAAAGATAATGAAGATAGATTTTTTCTCTCTTTTCTTGTCTATGTAACATTAATGACCCCAAGAACGTGGCATATTTTAACCCCTAGTGCATTATATTTGAACAACTCACCTAAAAGATCACTACAGTATGCAGGCCCAATATTTTAATTCCAGCATTTTGTGTTCCAGAAAAGAAGTTTTTTACTAAATACATACAGGAAAAACCCTTGACACATTAGTGATGAGCAAATTTTGACCATAGAACAAATATTTGAAAATCTTGATAGAGGTCAACTAGACGATGTCTGATGCCCAAATACCAAATGACAATAATCTTGGTAGAGGTCTGCTAGACAATGTGTCATGCCAAATATCTAAGCTCTAGCCCCAGTGGTTTAGGAAAAGAAAAAATTTAAGTTTTCACTATATATACAGTATATAACCAATGTATGAGGAAAATTTCCACATGTCAAGCACCGAACCTTGTACTTTAAAACAGAAATGTTTTTGATTTTTTAAAATCTTAAAAACCTCTTCTTTGAGGCCTGGTGACCTTCTTATAAAACCCATCTGAACCATTTAAACAACTTTGATAGGGGACCAGCCAAATGTCATCACTTTGAAGTTTGGTCAAAATCCAGTTATTAGTTTCAGAGAAAAAGTTGTTTCAAGAAATTGTTGTCAACACATAGCAACAGACAGAGAGCAATTACAATAGCTCACAATGAGAGTTTAGCTCAAGTGATCTGGCAAAATATTAACTGAAAATATCATGTCTTTGTTGCCACACAGCAATATTATATGACACAACAAGAACAGTAATCAAGTAAACTTGCAAATTAAACTACAAAAAATAATGTCTAAAATACAGAATGGATCAAAATATTTACACCTCAAAATGTTTCATGTTAACATTTTATTATTACAAGTAATAATAACTCTATTATAAAAGACCTTAAACTAAAAAACTACCTTATATTATTAATTCTATGACCATAATCTTACTACGAGGCTTTGTTCATGGAACTGGAGATCTTGCATTTTTTACTTAACATCTTTCTCCATTATAACCCGATCCCATTTATTTTTTCAAATTGCTGCGCCCTTTAAATAATTCACATTGCTCTTTCTTGCTCCTTTGTTAATGAAACTGGGGGTCTTGCTACTTAACTTTGTTTACAGATCTGGGGTTCTTGCTATTTAACTTTGTTCACTGAACTGGGGTCCTTGCTACTTAACTTTGTTTATTCTTGCTACTTATCTTTGTTTATTCTTGCTTCTTAACTTTGTTTATTGAATTGGAGATCTTGCTACTTAACTTTGTTTATTAAAGTGGAGTTCTTGCTTAGTCATGTACTTAACTTTGTTTATTCTTGCTACTTAACTTTGTTTATTTAAGTGGAAATCTTAGTACTTAACATTGTTTATTAAACTGAGGATCTTGTAACAAAACTTATTTATTAAACTAGAGTTCCTACTAAGATCTACTTCAGTTCTATTCAAAATCATGCTATTTAAACTTGTGACTTTGTTCATGAAGCAAAAGATCTTTTCATATAAAATTGTGATTATATTTATTTTATATAAAATTGCTGCTATATTTATAAAACTGGGAATCTTGACATTTCAGTGGCCATACTGTTTAAACTTGTGACTTTGTTTATGAGACTAGGGATCTTAACTAATTTGAATTAGTGACTAATAAGTGGCATTGCTTTTATCAACAGCATCTATATATTAATGTCTTTTTGAACATTTTCAAGGTACAAAAATAAGTGTAAAAATGACATAATGACTACGTGTTTATATGTATCAAACTGTACAAAAATAACAAAAGTTGGACAATTTAACCAAATTCAACAATTTGACCTTGACAGTCAAGGTCATTTAAAGGTCAAGGTCAGTTAAACCTTTTAGAATGACTAGAATAATTTCAAAAATATCAACATAATTATACTGAATAGTCTCTAGTGTATTTTTTATGCATTTAATTTTTGGCCTTTATCAAAATAACAAAATAATATTAATCTCAATTTGGCAAATAAAATTTCAACAAAATCATGGAATAAAATCTAAATATGTTATATAAATTATTATCAATTTCTAATGTAAACAATTTGTGTTGTTTATTTAAGTGACATGCCTTGCTCAAGAGATGAATAACTAATTTTTACAAAAACATAAGCTATCATACGACATCCTGTTTAACTACATGTATTCTTATAAAACAAGAGCAAAGCAAAAATATTGTTGTAAGCTGAAAATGGTAAATGCTAGTGTCTTGGTCAGTAAGCTACAATCATTTTGAAAAAGAAACTTCAGAGGTTTCAAGGAAATAATTAATGATATAGTTATAACATGCATTTCTTAAAGAAGGAATTTTCTAATTTCATATAGAGAAATCCATGCTTGATTTAGGTGTTTTGATCAGAGACCTACAATATGATAACAATACATGTATGAAGTTCTTTCTGTGGTTATGTGATTAGAACTTGTATATAAAACTTTAACCTGACTGCAAAGTTTAAATTTTTCAAGGGCCATAACTCTAACTATACACAGCTTTGAGTTACACAAATTAATTCCCTTAGTATGTGTCAGTACTGAAATGCAAGTGAGAAGTTTGAATATTATCCATTAATAGAAGCTTGAGAAATAGCCCTAATACTTGCATGCATATTCAAAAAAATCAACTTAATCAACCATGGATTAGAACTGCTATTTTTCTAAAGTAAAGATAACTTTATTGTTTACAATGACAATTCTTGGTCCCTAAAAATTATTACCATAATTATACATACATGTATATGAATAGCACCAAAAATGGATAAAAAGGAAGAAAACTTAATACTTATTAATCAAAGGAAAGAATAGAACACAACAAATAACAGTATTAACATATTTACACAATTTATAAACCAGAGTACACAAATTTAGTTATATTCCCACTTTCTCAATGAAATAATTAGAACACGAAATGCTTAATATCTTCTAAAACCATTAACCTAAATGAACTGAAAGTGTTTTAACATTTGACACCAATGTAGAGTCAGGCCGATCACAACATCATTGCAATCTGACCAGGTTTTGTTGTATATCCTGTAGGCAGCTAAAATTTTGTATCTTTAATACTGAATTCTTGTTTCTTGTAATTTTTATATTTGTTTCCAAAGATGATTTTGGCTAACCTCAGGTGTTACGACTTGAAGCAACACTAGTTGTCAAAACCACCTCACCTGCTGGAGATGCACAAAACTCCAGTAATTTGAACTCATTTAGTTGTCTCTTACGATCAATTGCAAGGTTAAACAGTGGCTGCAATCCTGATGCCTCAATATGTAAAGTCAACCCCTCTGCCACAAGAGACTAAACTGTGAATAGGATATTCCAAATTCAAACCAAGGCAAATCCATTACAAAATTTCAGTAGCTTAAGTGTCTAATAAACTACACTTGTATGTGTAACCAAAATACAAATACCAATTATCATACCAGACAAATGAGAGTGAAGATATTTACTGCATATGAAATTGTAAGACATTCATTACTAAAAAAAAATCCACCAAATGATGCTATTTTACATCAGGTTTACTAAAACATCTTGACACATGATGACAATACTTTTTATCATCTCTATGTTTTAGGTATTCTATATTGCATTTTCTTTCACTGTTTAAAACATGTACCAAAACTTTATATTTCACCTTGTTTCAGACAGTGTGATAAGATTTATATCTCTCTGATACATCTTGGTATCACAGCAAAAAAACAAAAGACAAAATGCAATATCAAGAGGACATCTTTTACAATAAATGAAACATTTTAAGACAAAGGATCAAAGGTAAATCTCACTTTTGTCTGAAAATATAAAACAATAAAGGAAAAAACAAAACATTTGTATTTACAAATTTACAAGTAACCTAAATGAAAGCACATTCAACTACATGTAGTAACAATATTTTATATAAAGAAGAAAATCTGTGACAAAAAAAAGGTCCCAGAAGTTCAAGCCTTTTTGGCGTAGCCAAAACAATAGCTAAATAAAAACAAAAATCTTTTTTTTTAACCCCAGTGACCTTCACCCTATTGACTTTAAAACTCGATCAGAAAGTATAACTTTATCTTTGCAAAGTAACTACATACCAAAGTAACTGATAAAACTATGTGTAACCTTCAGTGAGTCTTATGAACAAACCAAATGGCAACATAAAATACTATCCTAATTTGTTCAAGAAGAGAGTACCCCCCAACATTCATTCCCATTTTAAATTATTAATTCTTATTACACAAAATAAATTTAGACTTATTGTGAATAATCTTACTAGAATCCTATATAGGATGGTAAAACACAAAGGCCTTATCAGAAAATGGAAATGAATTTGTTAGATTAATTACTGGAATTGAAATATTTGACGTTGAAAATCGAATGTCACAAACGGGTCCAGGTCATAATTCAAAATGTAAAGATGCTGTTGTCCATATTTATGTTGTTTCTAGGTATGAAAGCTTCAGCTTATAGAAAGAAAATGTTATGGCCATTTCTAATGTTGTCATATCACCTTCACTGAAGGGACAAACTCAATTAAACTTATTGTTTAGCTGTTAGATTGACTAGAATAAAAAATACACACTTTCATATCTCATTGGATTTTGGCTTACAGCTTCACTAAAATATACACCATACTTTATACATGTTCTAATACTATTTCCAAAATGGAAAAACACACTAATAAGCATGTGAGTATGGATTGACAGTTTCTTGTCCTCTTTTTGAAGATCTATATGGCAAGTTCCTCTCCCTCACTTGCTGGTTCCCAAAACCATGACCTCTAAGTCCCGGCTCATAATTCTCATTCCCATATGGTTGACTGAACATCTCCATACTATCTGGAATCCTCATCCCGGTCATATCTATACCTCTAAAGTTTGAGTTCCTAATCTGACTCCCAAAATCGCCAAAACTTTGTCTTTGTTGACTGAAATTGTCATTGGTCTGGAAGACGTTTGCATTCTGTTGACGCATATGTTCAAACTGTTGAGACAGTAAATTTGAGTTCATCAATTGTGGTATTTGGTCAGTCTGGTAACAGGACATTCTATTGTTCTGCATATTACCGAGTCCGTTGTTGACGACCATGTTGTTGATGTAGTTCCCCATGAACTGACCAGGTACAGCAGGCATGTTATCCGTGATCTGTCGCTGATTACCGAGTCCAAAATTGAAATTCGGACTGAAGCTATTTGGACGGTTGTCTGTCTTTTTCAATGGCTGCCTCTGTTAAAAAAAACAACATTTAAATGAACATTCAATCTAGTAAAATTATTCTTGCATACAAAATTCATAAATCAGACATGACATAATGATAATTGTTAAAAAGTGGTTATGTTCAGTATTCATTCTAAGCTTGCTATTAATAGACCAAAATGACATAAAAAATGTCCATGGACAAGCTTACTTTCTTGAGCAAGAAATTTACTCTACTTTGTTTAAGTTTACACAGCCAGCACAGGTGTAAATGCTGAGCAACAAATTTACTCAATATTGCTAATATCACTTCACATTGGTGTTGATGGGAAAGAATGGTATACCGTATAAGTACTTTTTTCTGCAGGAACTTTATTTCTGCGGTTCATAACGACACCGCAGATTTAAAAACCGCAGAGAATTAAGCCTTTCCGTTTGTGTATGTCGGAATACGTCAACTACCGGTATTGTATAATTACATTACAATGTACCGTTATCAGCTTTTGTAGATGGGAATTTTTCTTTATGTATTCGTCGTGAATAAAATATTAGAAAAAAATGTTACTTTGCTTGTTTTCTTTGTTTCAATAAATATCATATTTGTATGATTTTCGCTCATTCGTAGCTTGATTATTTTTAATAATAAAATAAAACTGTTGTAGTTTGACGGGTGCTATAAACATACCTTTTTGTATGTGTACAATATCTTGTGTCTATGTGCGATTTTACCATTGTTTATTATTCACACTTCATATTCATACACAATACAGTATTAAAATTGTTGTCATTGCACGAATTTTGTTTATTAACGTGCATATACCGATAAATGATGATAACGAGGAAACACATTATCAGTCGTCTGCATGTTTAACGGAAGTAACGTACATGTTACATCAACAAATCTTGAAATGGGGTCTGTTTGTGGTGGCTAATTTTGTAAAAATATCTTAATTAAAACGCAGAAATAAAAAGCATCAAATTAATAGCGAAAATGATGACACCGCAGAAATACGATACGCAGAAATTTAAAACCCCTTATTTTAACAAAAATCGCAGAATATTAAGCCCGCAGAAATAAGTACTTATACGGTATTTCCTTGACATCATACTGTGGCCTTAGAAAGACTTCTGATAGATTGAAGCAGCCAAATGAGCAGAGGTAAGATCAATTAAGCTGGCAAGTGTGCCGCCAGAATGAAGCTCAGAAATTATAAAAATGCATGAATTTTTACTTTTACACAGCTGAAAGTGATTGAATTTTCGTTTAAATGAGTAAAATGATAAGGCTGTACCATGATATTTCACTAACCTGAAGGAGCACTCTCTTGGCATGCCCCGGTGTTTTGACCCCCCATGCCTCGGCCATGTGTGTAAGAATGAGGTTTGTCATTCTCCTGTGAGCCGTCATATCCCAATGTACACCATCACCTTTAAACAAAAAACATATAATACAGTATCATCTGTGCTTCAAATTATCCACAACAGAATAGAAATTATAAGAAGATTAAAATATACCATTTTTACATATGAACAATGGTATTGAAAATTATACCCCTTTGCTCATTTTCTTGAAAATGGTTATCATTACATGTATGAATATTACACATAGTTTGGAGAGTATTTTACATTTTTGTGTGTGTGGAGACTTTAATATCACACCTAACAATTGAAATCATGTAGCATGTTTCCAGCTTTCAGGATAAGGGAAGATCTTGGATGCTCCCCTACATAAGCAAGAAATCTTTTGATAATCTAGCAAGGTAACTAATTGCCCCACATTTCATGCTTTAAAGCTACAGAAATGAGTGTGAAGTAATTCAAGTCTATTTTGTCTCACAGGACATTCTTTAGCAATTGAGAAGAAAAGCTTTTTTTTTGTCAAGGTCCCTGTGACCTTGACCGTTGACCCACTCCATGCCAAATATGAAGACTGTGGGTCAAAGGAATCTTAAGTTATTGGGCGGACAAGCTTTTTGAAGTCAAGGCCCCTGTGACCTTGACCTGGTGACCTCAAAAACAATAGGGGTCATCTACTAATCATGACTAGTCTCCATGCCAAATATGAAGACTGTGGGTCAAAGGAATCTTAAGTTATAGGGCGGACAAGCTTTTTGAAGTCAAGGCCCCGGTGATCTTGACCTTTGACCTGGTGACCTCAAAGCCAATAGGGGTCATCTACTAATCATGACTAACCTCAATGCCAAATATGAAGACTATGGGTCAAAGGAATCTTAAGTTATTGGGCGGACAAGCTTTTTGAAGTCAAGGCCCCTGTGACCTTGACCTTTGACCTCAAAATCAATAGGGGTCATCTACTTATCATGACTAGCCACCATGCCAAATATGAAGACTGTGGGTCAAAGGAATCTTAAGTTATTGGGCAGACAACCTTTTTGAAGTCAAGGCCCCTGTGACCTTGACCTTTGACCTGGTGATCTCAAAATCAATAGGGGTCATCTACTAATCATGATTAATCTCCATGCCAAATATGAAGACTGTGGGTCAAAGGAATCTTAAGTTATTGGGCGGACCAGCTTTTTGAAGTCAAGGCCCCTGTGACCTTGACCTTTGACCTAGTGACCTCAAAATCAATAGGGGTCATCTACTAATCATGACTAACCTCCATGCCAAATATGAAGACTAAGGGTCAAAGGAATCTTAAGTTATTGGGCGGACAAGAAAAAACCGACGGACGGACGGACAGCCGGACGGACGGACGGACAAGCTGATTCCAGTATACCCCCCTTACAACTTTGTTGTGCGGGGGTATAATGAAGATCTAAACTTACCTACCCTCCTTTGTAATTGATGCCTCAGATAGTAATGAAGATCTAAACTTACCTGCCCTCCTTTGTAACTGATGCCTCAGATAGTAATAAAGATCTAAACTTACCTGCCCTCCTTTGTAACTGATGCCTCAGATAGTAATGAAGATCTAATGTATCAAACCCATATTCTACTGCAAGCTGCAAAGAGATATTTTTGTTTAAAAGGAACTCCACTGAGGCCCAAAATATAAAGTTGAATTTCTTACATTGATTAGCAAGGGTAGTTAAAACAGAAAAAGTATGCAGATAATTATGAAATATACTAAGGCATAAACTGAGTCTTAATTTCAACTATTCTTGTGCAAAGCGTTGCAATGATTTTCAATTTGAGGTCATTTTTCAAATTTAAATAATTATTCAGGAATAACAGAGAGAGCAAAATGATCTGAATTTTGCACACATGTTATTGGTCTACACATACATCAAATGGAACTTAAATGTCGACAAACTATCACAGTTCTGTCATGTCAAAAAAAATCTCCTCAGTGCAGTCCCTTTAAATAAATATTTTTAAAGAGCACAGTTTTATTGACTGTCTACAAGAATTTCATTTATACCTCGCAATATTTCTAATATAGAGAATAATAGGTTGGTGCCATGGATGGAGAAAGTTTATCTGGCGAGGCGGAGGAATTTATTGGGTGAGCTGAAGGCGAACCCAATAAATTCCGGAGCAGAGCCAGATAACTTTCTCCATCCACGGCACCAATCTATTATTCTATTTATCCTGTCACCGTTTTTTTTTAAAGAATTTTATTAGACAAACTACCTTTAATCACAAGTTATCGGAAATGTTTCTATATAAACAAAGAAGGCCTGAAGCGTGCATTATTCTACAACAATGCACTAGCCGTTCTTATTATCTCCCTGTGTATTTTCACATTGAGGGCGCCATTTTGTTTGAAAAACGTGATAAATAAAAACAATTTTTTTGTCGAATTTTGTTGTGAAAACTATCTAGAATGAAAGAAAATGGTCTAACTAAGAAAATGAATTCGAACACCAATATCTTTTATTCAGTCGTTAACGCTGTACAGACGTTTAAAGTATTGTTTACGTGACGTCACAATGTAGCGCCAAACAGCACGTGCAAAACAGTCAAATCAAGTACGCTATTTTAATGTCGCAAACGAGTTAAGTTTTACATTTATTTCACTTTTATTAATTTTTATTTCGCTTGAAAAATTATAGAGTGAAATAAAATAAAAAAACAAAGTTTTATCAACGTTTCCAAAATTCGTTATTCTACACACAGAAGATTTAACGACAGTTTTTATATTTTTCTTGAAAAGTAGTCCGGCAAACATGCATACCACGTGATCAAGTGCCGTAGATCAGTAAAAATATACGGCACCTTGTTATCGGGCCGAAATTGATACAAGTGACAGGATAAAAAAATTAATTTATCTACAGTGCAACCTCTACAAAGTGGCCATCAGTAGAGCATTTAACAAGTGTTTCAATTATTTCAAAAGTAGAGGTTTTACTGTACCTTACTTCAATCATTGACAAAAACTGCCATCATTTTATTTTGGGCATCAGTAGAAACAAAGTTTGTCTGCAGAAACATTTATTTAAAATACAATTTGCCATTCATGAGCAAATAACTGCCAATGATAAAAAGTAAAGTCTTTAAAACATTAACCTGTAGAAACAGCTGTTAAGATCTGATTTAGTTGGTGGAAGAATTTTTGTTTTATTGTCAAGTTTAAACTTTTGTTACAACAGAGAGACTAAAAACAATACTCCCTAAAAGTCTAAGACATTGTTCTAACAAAATGAAAGCATGAAAATTACTACCAAAAGCATTAATCTATTTTTTATTCATGTTACTCAACAAAGGCTTTCACATTTATTTCTTAAAAGATGAGAAAATAATCATGCCTACCTTATGAACATAGAAGTTTGCCTCTAGAATATCCAGTCTCAAGCTGACGTTAAGATGCTCCACCTCAGGGATCAGAACTCCGCCCCTTGCTTTCTTTGATATGGGGAGTGTCATGTTCCACATAACAAGGCATGTTTTAGGCAGCTCCTCACTAAATCTCTTAAACAATGTGTCAAGATTTTTCTTGTACTGCTCCACTGATGATGGACCATACCTGAATATTATTGTTGTATTTTAAGGCAACCTCGATACATACAGAAAATATGCCTTTTCCCTGAGTGTCATCAAGGGTCAGATTACCAGACCCATTCCACATTGGCAAATATGCTTATTTTTTCCCAATCTTTAAAAAAATCCCAATTGAACTGAAATTCTTGTTAACAGAACTGACAAATTTGCTGGAGTCATTTCAGTATGGTATCAGCGAGATGTTTCCAAACATTTCATTGTCAAATTTTAATGTATATTTCATGCTTTGAATGCTATTTACATCGGTAGATCTAATGGAATAAATAGTTTTGCAAAATTAAAAATACTATGTCGAAAGAGAAGCATGAAGGTTTCAAAAGGTAGTACCGTACCAAATATTTTTCTCACTTTAGCAATTTTGCAATGCAAAATTTCCCAAACTGGGCAAGGTACTTTTTCCCAAAATGGCTAGGAAAAGGCCTGAATAATACACTGGCTTATTTATAACACTTTAAGAACAAACCAGTAACAGGTGTCATATCAATTAAAAAACCTTAAAACTTAACCAATGTTGATTGCTTGTTTATTAATATTGTATAGTACATGTACATAAATACTGTGATCGATGAGGATGATGCATAATAGTCGAGCTAAAAATACAAAACTTAAACATATACAAACCTACTGATATCCCACAAACAGGAATTTGCGATCACCACATCCGGTAAAGGCTCCTTTGACAAGTCGCTCAGTATGGACTCTATATACGAGTTGTAGCAACGTGTAACAAAATAGAACCGGATCAAATGATAATCTGTCTGGTACTGTCGAACTTCCCGGTACTTGACACCATTTGTCATCTCACCATACTGTCCACCTTCAATCAACTTATCACCAGAAAATGTAAACTCACCCTGTAAAAAAACCCCATCAAATCTTGTTTTATCATACAGTCTAAACTGAATGCAGACAACATAATACATGTATAAATGACACAGCATAAGGTCATCAAAAATTTTTCATATCCATCCCAATTTATACACATGTTACTTGTTTAAAAGACCACCACACAACTAAAGGTAACATTTTTTTTCTTGTCAAATATCAAATACTTAAGGAAATAATTCAAGAATCTTTCACTTTGCCAAACTGAAATTAAATGAAACAAATTTGTATGTTATGAATAATTATTTATAATTAGTTTTTCTTAAAACCACTAAAAATCATATACATGAATACAATATTTGATCTTTCTTTTTGATTTTTATAATCTCCAATTTTCCTTCGAGATACAAACCCACAGTTGTGTGGGAATTGGCAACCTTATCCACTCAGCCCCTGAAACTGCAACTTGAAAGACCAACATACTGAGAATTCACTAAGTTTTGTGGACATGAAATTTCGTGGTTTTATCAGTTATCACGAACAACATTTTCGTAGGTACTTAAATTTGTTGACTGTTTATTTTTCCAGAAGGTAAAATGTAAATATTGTGATGCAAAATAATCTTACAGTAGATGAAATGAAGTTTTGTTGGATCCTCAATTCCTGGATTGACCTATTCCTTAAAATTAGTGCCCCATGAAAAATATTGATTTTGCAGTTTCATAAAGAATGGAAGCTCTTAGGCATGTATTTTATGCAGTATCTATTCTAGGATTTGAAAAACAGGGGGGATTTTAATCGAAAAGTGAGAATTTATTACATTTGTTGATTTTTTTTCCTTCTTTCTCTATGTAAAATTTTCCCCCTGCCTCTGATAAAATAGGGGGGAATTCTCAAAAATAGGGGTGAATTCCCCCATCCCCCTCCTAGAATAAACACTGTTTATGTACTTTCAATGTAGGAAGATAAAAAAAAACGACAATATAATCCATATACCTTAGCTCTAAGATCTTTGTCCGTCAGGTACTTATTCCTCTGGAGCAATAAAACCAAGTCTTTATAAACGCCCCTCTGAACTGTTAACAAGGATACAAGATAAACTATTTAGTTTATAAGAATTTATTTTAGTTTGATTGTTTTGGAAGCTATAAGCTAATTGAAACAGACTCGAATCCGTTCCTGGAACCAACCAGTACTAAGCAAAGTTTCTTGCTCAAGGAAACAACGGCTTACCCCTAATGGGGTTTGAACCTACACGGTCAGCAATCCTTAGATCACTATTCCGTAGTGTTAACCACTTGATCATGCTGCCACTCAAAGATAAACTATTTCTTTCAGGACATTTAATCAACAATCAGAAGTAAACAGTGTTTTTTTTCACCTTACATCGTTTGATAGTTTTCCAAAAATTGGAGTCCATAAAAATCCCAATTTAAACAGCTAGTTCTAAATTCTCATTGACAGAACTTCTGAAAAAAGGCATATACCAATATAATTGACATTGATTTGAACCCTTCAATAACTTGCTTATCTATAGTGGATTTGACCTGCTTTGAATTTGGAAGTGTCCATTTGAAAATTTAGGGATTTCAATATTAAAATATACCAGACTCAGGGTTGTCATTAGGAAGCAGCTGTAGACCAAAATGACTGTTTCGTGTCATCAAATGTATTTTGGTCCACCTCAAAACTTAGAAAACACTCTTATTGTATGTGATAAAGCCAAAATGACCACCTCACATTAAAAACAAACAGTCTAAAAACATTTTTAATGACAATCTTGGGCCAGCATGTGCCTGGCCTAGTGGCTCTTTATATACTGGCTGAAATTTGGCTTATCACTTTTGTTAACAGCAGGTAAAGGGTTTAAATATGAAGAATTTTATTTGGCAGTTGCTTTCATAATTACTATACTTACTAGAATCTCCAATAATAACAATGAATCTGTTGTCCAGAAGGGAAAGCACATCTTCTTGCAAAAATATCTCTGACATTGTTACTTAATTAAGTAAAACTATGCGGATTCCTCCATCTATGATCTTGATTTCATTTAGTTAGTGTCTAGTCATAGCTTTTACAACCATCTATCATTAAACTGAAATGGAAAAGAATTAAATTGAAATTACAGCTAAATACATTGTAGTCATCATTTTTATTTGTTTTGAACTAAAATTACAAATTGAAGGGAACTTTAAATTTGGTAGAGGTTATTAAAAGTCATAATCAACTGTAAATTTCTCATAGAATTCTGTGTACAAAACGCTTTGAACACTACTGTAGTAAAGTGATATTGTATGTTAGTGGGCTCTCCCTGTTATTTATCTGCTGTAAAAAACAGTTTACCTCAGGTTTAAAAATAAATTCCACACTAACAGCTGTTTTTTTTTTTCAATTTAGCAATAATGTGCAATATTGGCAACTATTTCTACTTTCATTTTCTTTTTACTAATTTACTGATTATCCAGATTTAATTCAGATATCGTGTAACTAAATATCTGTTTTGGCAGTTTAAACAGTTAAACTTATCAATATTTTAACTGCTGTTTAATAATCAACTGATAAACTTTGATAAACTATGATAAATCGACAACGAAATAATTTTCATCATTGCTAAAAATATATCTTCAAATATCCGAAAATCATGTGTATCATATATATCTATATACGTCGAAACAGAAAAACTTTAGGTACATTTTAATTTGAGTACGAACATGACGAAGTTTAACGCATAAATTTGTGGCTAAAACATGAAAATATTATAGTGCAAATTATTTCATAACTTGTTGAAACAAAAACACCTAATCTTTTGTGTAAAAAAGGAAGCATTGTAACAGGAAGCAAAGGAAAAATGCAAAAACTACCTGAAGATCGCATTTCACAAAATAATTCGAAAACCCTTTTCGCCGTTTAATTACTTCCGGTCTACTGTACTGTACAGCGCAGGTAACCAGTCTCGTTAGCACGCGCCTAAATTTCAAATTAGTCAGAATGACAATTTGTTTTCAATATTTACTGTGCTTTATATTTCAATATGTACTAAACAGAGTCACCGAGTCCAATCGTTCACTATGTTTCCCAGGCGGAGAACGCATGAAGAGATCAATTTTACAGGTGGAAAACCAGGCGCGTAGCTGCCTATACGCGAGTACGCAGCTGAATCCACATTATTTTGACAAAAAAAATTTTTTTTAGTAAAAAAAATGTGGTTTGAAATTCAGCCGCGTTCGCCAGATCTGATAATTACCACACTGAATACTTTATAAATCATATAGCCTAAATCGTACACCATACCGTAGTATTTTTTTGAAAAGTTGTCGGCCTTAAATTAATTGCAGCTCTTCAAAGTCGGAAGTTTGCACGCGCCGTATTTTCGAAATGTAAACAAATGTTTACATCGAGTTCTTAAAGAAGTCATCAGCAGAATCAGCGATAGAAAAGAGGTAATTTATATAACTAAAATGTTACTATGTATGCCTAGTGTTTATTTGTTTCGGTCTGTTTGTTGAGTAATGACATGTTTGACCATGTCTGTGAACCGATTCTAGCGAGACTGACAAAATTTTGAACTAACCAACCTGAATCAGTGAATTCATGATGCAAATGTGAAAAATTCTGGTGCATTTGTCGTATTACTCTGCATTTTTGAAATAGTTCCTTCTTGGTAGATAAGTTATATTGATACATGGAATTTTTATGAAAAAAACATTTCTGGTAAACACAACGCTCGTCATTGATATTATCATTAACGAGTTTGCGGCCAGCAAAGGCCGCAAGTTAGACTTGCTGTGAAATGTAGACTAGTTGAAATAAACAAAAGTAAAGCTATTCATCTCCATTTTTATGCTAAAATAAATGGATTTTCGTTGGTCAAGAAAGCTCTCCGGAGGCCCCAAAATGCACCTAATTGCACCATTTAT
Source organism: Ruditapes philippinarum (assembly GCF_026571515.1). Lineage (NCBI taxonomy): Eukaryota > Metazoa > Mollusca > Bivalvia > Venerida > Veneridae > Ruditapes > Ruditapes philippinarum. The sequence continues at coordinate 18,395 of NW_026865734.1, forward strand.
TTCAAAATTTTCAGGGGGGCATGCCCCCTGACCCCCTAGATTATTTTGAATCCACATTCTTTATAGGCTAGCTACGCGCCTGAAAACCGATACTGTGGTAAGAAAATTGTCTTCAATTTCTTTGAAAATGCATATTTCACAAAACTTTATAGCCTATTCTGATCTCGTATGATTACTTTATCCGACAGTCATCTCAAACTCGCCAAATCTTTGTTAACTTATTAGATCATTATCGACAACTGCGCAAGAAAAGTCACAAAATTGGTAAAATCGCATTTTGATAGCCAATAACTTGACATCCAAGCAGACTTCTAAACATTTGTATCGCTCTAAAGGTTCTTTATTAACATATCCTCATCCACCAAAAGCCTGTTCTATTTCTATTCCGTATTTTTGGAGTATAATATCGTTTAAGCGAATTTTCAAATTGAACGCATGAGCCGAGGTTAGATCTAAATGCAAAACGTATATGCCAAATGAATAATTTTTGAAAACTGTGACAAGATATGCCAACAATAAAAATGTTTTTGAGGAACAAAAATGATAGCACTTTTGAGGCATCACGGGCCTTTAAGAAACTTTTAGTTTTCTGTTATCATCAGAGTAAAAGTAAATATAATTATCCTGATAATGTTGATAATGATTATGGTGGTTATGATGAACAATGGAAATTCTCAGAATATTTATCTGTTTCAGCTGGAAGTTTACAGGTGGGTCAATGTTTTTAATTGGGATCGGTATGCTAGTGGTAAGTTATAGATGTCTTTTGTGTACACGATATACATGGGTTTTCTTTGATATAGCATATTCATTGGCTGCAATTTTCCGACAATATTTTATACGAATTGGAAATGAGAGTCCGTATGCGCTGTTCTTATATGATAATATAATGCACAGATGTGTTTGGAATTGAGATGTGTGAAGTTGGCGGCCTAGCGGCCTGGCGGCCTGGCGGCGTGAAGTTGGCGGCCTAGCGGCCTGGCGGCGTGAAGTTGGCGGCCCAGCGGCCTAGCGGCGTGAAGTTGGCGGCCCAGCGGCCCAGCGGCCTAGCGGCGTGAAGTTGGCGGCCCAGCGGCCTGGCGGCCAAAAATTTTAATGTTGTAAAAATGTTTTTTTAACAATAGAACGGCATTTAATGAAGTTTTAAAGATAATTATTGTTATTTAAACGATATATCTAAAGACAAAATCACTTTCAGAGATTTTTTTAATTTTGTCATTTTTGTGAAGTTGGAGGCCCAGCGGCCTGGCGGCCTAGCAGCCAAAAATTTTAATGTTGTAAAAATGTTTTTTTAACAATAAAACGGCATTTAATGAAGTTTTAAAGATAATTATTGTTATTTAAACGATATATCTAAAGAAAAAATCACTTTCAGAGATTTTTTTAAGTTTGTCATTTTTGTGAAGTTGGCGGCCCAGCGGCCTGGCGGCCTAGCAGCCAAAAATTTTAATGTTGTAAAATGTTTTTTTTAACAATAAAACGGCATTTAATGAAGTTTTAAAGATAATTATTGTTATTTAAACGATATATCTAAAGAAAAATCACTTTCAGAGATTTTTTTAAGTTTGTCATTTTTGTGAAGTTGGCGGCCCAGCGGCCTGGCGGCCTAGCAGCCAAAAATTTTAATGTTGTAAAAATGTTTTTTAACAATAAAACGGCATTTAATGAAGTTTTAAAGATAATTATTGTTATTTAAACGATATATCTAAAGAAAAAATCACTTTCAGAGATTTTTTTAAGTTTGTCATTTTTGTGAAGTTGGCGGCCCAGCGGCCTGGCGGCCTAGCAGCCAAAAATTTTAATGTTGTAAAAATGTTTTTTTAACAATAAAACGGCATTTAATGAAGTTTTAAAGATAATTATTGTTATTTAAACGATATATCTAAAGAAAAAATCACTTTCAGAGATTTTTTTAAGTTTGTCATTTTTGTGAAGTTGGCGGCCTAGCGGCCTGGCGGCCTAGCAGCCAAAAATTTTAATGTTGTAAAAATGTTTTTTTAACAATAAAACGGCATTTAATGAAGTTTTAAAGATAATTATTGTTATTTAAACGATATATCTAAAGAAAAAATCACTTTCAGAGATTTTTTTAATTTTGTCATTTTTGTGAAGTTGGCGGCCCAGCGGCCTGGCGGCCTAGCAGCCAAAAATTTTAATTGTTGTAAAAATGTTTTTTTAACAATAAAACGGCATTTAATGAAGTTTTAAAGATAATTATTGTTATTTAAACGATATATATAAAGAAAAAATCACTTTCAGAGATTTTTTTAAGTTTGTCATTTTGTGAAGTTGGCGGCCCAGCGGCCTGGCGGCCTAGCAGCCAAAAATTTTAATGTTGTAAAAATGTTTTTTTTAACAATAAAACGGCATTTAATGAAGTTTTAAAGATAATTATTGTTATTTAAACGATATATCTAAAGAAAAAAATGAATGGAACCAAAGTAGCAATATATGAGTTGGTTATACAAATTATTCAATATATGGAACCAAAGTAGCAATGTATGAAACCAGGTGTCCTTCTATGAAACCAAATTATCAATATATTAAATCATTTTTACAATATATGAAACCATTTTATCAATGTATGGAACCAAAGTAGCAATATATGAGTTGGTTATTACAATATATGATTCCAATAATTCAATATGTGGAACCAAAGTAACAACGTATGGAACAAGGTGTTCTTATATGAAACCAAATTATCAATATATTTATTCATTTTTACAATATATGAAACCATTTTATCAATGTATGGAACCAAAGTATCAATATATGAGTTGGTTATTACAATATATGATACAAATTATTCAATATATGGAACAAAGTAACAATATATGTAACGAGGTGTCCTTATATGAAACCGAATTAATCACATATTAATTCATTTTTTACAATATATGAAACCATTTTATCAATGTTTGGAGCCGAAGTATCATATATATAAGTTGATTGTCACATTATATGATACCAGATATTCCAGATATGCCCTTATATGAAACCGAATTATCATTATATTAAGTCATTTTTACAACATATGGAACCATTTTATTAATGTATCGAACCAAAGTAGCAGCTAGTATATAAGTTGATGTTACATTCTATGATAGCAATTGTCATTATATGGAACCAAAATAGCCTATTTTCAAGTCAACAAGTCAAAGACCGAGGTCACTGGGTTCTGTTATTACAATGCATAAAACTTTTTCATGAAATCAATTATTATTTGACAAGTTATTTTTTAACTTTGTCAGTAGATTAACCTTGATGTGTCCTTCTGGCACTGCCTATTTTTGATCAAAGGTAAAGGTCGAAGATGTAACTTATTTTTAAATATGTTTTTGTTTAATGGTCTGTACGACTCAATAGCTTAAATTATGACATACAACTCCTACATATATAACGATAAGTTTTGCCTGCCCAGCCCATTTTAAAGTGAATGTGACGTTAATTTCAAAATATTTCCTTATAGTATGCAGTCAGTATGCAGTCAGTGAAGCACGATGTTCTTTAAACAAGGACTGTAATACGGTGCAAAGGATAGAATAACAGCCTGTAAAAAAGTCCCGTCAGTATAATGACATTTTGGTTCAATATATTGCTACTTTGGTATCATATATTGAAGAACTGGTATCATATAATGTGAAAATCAACTTTTATACTTGCTACTTCGGTTACATATATTGAATAAACTGGTTTCATATATTGTAAAATTGATTTAATATATTGATTAATTCGGTTTTCATATAATAGCATTCTGGTTCGATACATGACTTACTTGGATCCATATATTGAAGATTCTGGTATCAATATAAAATTACTACTTAAATGGTAAACATAATGTTTGAAATATTCATTAAAAGATGTACCAGTATATGTATGATTACATGTATTACTAGTAATATCGACTTATAACAAATAAACCGGTTATTATATGAAACTACCGATTCCCTCATTGATGCCTCAATGTTGTTGTTTTTTTGGACACGGGGTTGATATGCACTTGTGGTACAGTTAGACATCATGCATAAATGTAACAATATAATTAGAAGTTAAGTATGTTGATATATATTGATCCATATATTCAAGGTTATAAATATTTCGTACATCGTTGTGCGGTTAAAATAGTTGATTTTTAAAATGCTAAATTTTAATTAATTAATTAATCACTTGATGATGTAGCAGTTTGCTTAAAACGAGGGGAACAAGAAACAAATAACAAAAAAAAAAATAGAAAAAGAAATTGGGAAGAACAAAATATTTTCAACGATCAACATAAAGACAGACAAGAAGAAAAAAAAAAAAAAAAAAAAAAAAATACACATCAATCACTATGTCCATGTATGAGCTGTCGGTTTCGAACCTGTGAGTGCATTTCATAAGAGTAGTTACAGTGACCGGCTGATTTACCAATTTAACCCTACGATGGTAACAATTTTTATTAGAAATTATACTAGTACTATAGTCGTTTGACTACTTTCAATCTCCGATAATATGCAGACTTACCCCTTTAATGGGACTTTTCCCAGTACACCGTTAGAACCAAATTATCATCTTTCGGGATAATAGGGTAAAATCAGCTTTTTTGAAGAAGAGAAATATAATACAATGATAAGAAGTACGCATTTAAAAAACTTTATGGCAAATTTGGTAAAGTGTTGTTGGTATACGATACGCCACGAGTTTCGAGCCTAAGAGAATTGGGTCTTAACATTTTTTCTTTCCCTTATTTTATTCAATTTTATGAATATATGAAAATGAATTGGGATTATCAAGGTAGTTTTGTTACAATTATCTAATAATTTTAATACACAGATTATAATATTTTTTATCTTGTGTACATTGATAAACAAAGAAAAAGTGAAATGAGAAGTAAATAAAAAAAAATAACACAACACAATAAAAATATTCTTCATACAGAAATAATTTTTGCGAATCGAACATGCCTTGCATTGATATTCAAATAGAAATTTAACTAACAGTCTTACCTACTGCGTTAAGTTGACAGTTGGCAAATTAGTAGTTTTTTTTATTTATATAGTTGAAGAGATGATAAATACAATATGATATCTGTTTACACACCGTTATAGTAGACTTGACCATTATGTTACTAAATAATTATCGATTAAAAAAATGTTGTTTTTGAAAATTTTCGTAATATTTGCTGGAAATCACTGACCAGCGAATTGCGTAGCTCATACCACAAACGTTATCACAGATATATATCTGACTTATATTAAATTTTGCCATATTTTCAGACTATTTGTTGCCAATAGCAACCAGAATTTTCAACATAGGAAAGAAAAGAAAAAAAAACGTGCATAATCTCCATACTGCCATCTATCCATATATCAAGTTTTCATAAAAATATTTTCAGTACTTTTTTGCGTTATCCGCGGATAGTTTTGGTGGGAAGGTACAAGTTTCAAGAAACATATTAAGAACAGAAAAGGCCATATATCGGAAGATGATATAGTGGGGTTATTTAAAAATATTTCGGGGAAAATCAGCTTACGGACTGGTTGGTCTGCTGAGGTCCATATACCTTCCCGAAGTCTGACCAACTAGTCCTAAACTTGGCTATTTTCCATAAGAAGGCCTGTTTATTTGTTCTATTGATACCGAGATCTAAATCCTGTTCATCCCCTTGTTTTTGTGCTGTCATTTTTACTTATTATTTGCTTTCAAATAATAATATTGTTATCTTTTCAAGTGGTGTGAAATATCTCAAACCCTAAACGGATTTTGTGTATGCTCTTCTTTTAATAATATCCGATTTACCGATGATTAGGAGTTGTGATTTCCATTTTTGGTTAATGAAATTCAATATTAATTTAATGTTACGTAGGTCAAATAACCCGGGACTTTAAGAATTTCACACAACAGTATAGGATAAAATTTATAACTAAATTAAAAAAAAATCATGACTTTTGATGCAACATGTAGTATAACATTTATGTCTGCTGGAATAAAGAGACAAATCGCCTATCCATTTTGACAGGTTATCGTCTGGGTTTGGTGTCGTTCGTGAAATTCGCACTCGTGAAAGCTACGTTTGAACCGTGCGGTCTGGAGACCGCAGGGTATTTGAGTACGGACGTTTAAATTTTTTTTGAGGCATGGAGGAGCACGTGACGCTGTTTTCGGTACAGCGTGGATGGAGTCAACGGGATATGTTAAACGCTTACATGATTGGTTAACTTGAACGTTTCGAAAACCTGGCTGAAGTACCTGTTATGCCGGTTTCGTGACGGAATTTAACCTCTGGGGAATTAGGCGCAGAAAGATTACATCTATTAGAACAAATAACTGGGTTGAGCGTGTTTGATATTGTTGTAGATTGTTTTGTTTAAATATTTTACGCCGTTTTAAGGTTTGATAAAAACTTGAATGAATATTGTTTGAAAGGATTATCAATGTTTTCTTTAATATTAGGAACAATTTATTGTTCTGTAAAAAATTTGAGATACATACTAATTGAAATATTCGATCGTAGTGGGCAATATGCCATAAATAGGTAAACTAGAGATATTTTCTGGGTAAGACTTGTTGTGCTGTTATCCGTTTGTTTTTGTTTACTCGTGTGGGTGAATTAATTCTATAAAATGGTAGGCCTGATTGAAATCATTTGTCTGTCCTGAAAAAGTATAATAATTGTTTTATGTTCGACCCTTCTCCGGTCATCAACGGTCAACCAGTTTTCCAATGACCTTCTTCTATAGTTGCTTGGCGTTCGACTAGTTATGGTGTCCCTCAGATGACAATGTTTGAAAATAAGTTAAATGAATATTATCTTAATATCATTTAAAATGTTTCTCCCGGCAGGTAAACAATTTTACTTGTAAGAATTATGGACCTGCTCGCCCTGGTCTGTATGCGGGTTTTTTGAACGCGGATGACGTCATATTGTAATATAGAAGACCGTATGCAAAATGAGGTATAGGATATAATTTAGTTGATCTCTCATAATAGACTCCTAAAGAAAATAGAGACTGCAGTGTCATACTATATATATTTGCTTTGGAATATTGCTTCTTGAGGGATCTCCACGAATGTCCCCATTACAGCCAGTCAACGACACACCATATAACGCGAACTCAGCGTTACAACATATTTGATGATGGTTTAAAAGTCGAAAAAAATAAAGAAGAAAAGAAATAGAAAAAAAAACAACAAAAAACAAATGAAACCACGATGTTGGAGAATACTCGGCATAATATCGTATCATCGTCCATCGTATACTTTCGACCTCGTCGCCATAGTTAATTTCCGCTGTTTTCGTGACCTGGTAGCCTTTGTTCATTTAGGTGTGTTTAGTTTCTGTTGGCGTCAAGAAATGAACGCTTGCCGACCTGTTCTTGGTTTGTTGGCCACACGGTGAGCGATTACGATAGGTTGACTATTTTCGAGCGTCTAACCACTCCCATACACATATACTTTATTTATTAATATACATGCATAATTTAGGTATTAATAACATAATGATATGGGTTATATAAGATATTGTTATTGTCGTTGTACATAGTTGATGTTTTTAATTTTTATTTTCAAAGATTTTAAAGAATAATATGACGCGTTTATAAAATAAGGATTCTATTTTCCAAAATATTGGCACCAGTTGTAACAAAATGTATTTTGTTAACCATAATTTATGCGGTGTGTGAGTGTATAACAATTTTGCGATGCAGATGGAAAATGGGAGCAAATAATCCTTACAAAGCAAAGGTACTGTATATTTATTCTGGAATATCCAGTATATACAGACACATAAGAATGAAGTTTGTTAAAGTAGCAGCAATAGCAAGAACGCGTTATATTTGACAAACATGTGGATTCATGATAATAATGTAAACAACTACAAATACTTTTACCAAGCAACATACAACATCGATACAAATGTTAAAAACAAATCAATGTTTAAAATTTACAAGTTAACGTTTTGAACTAATCAAAAAATAGGCGGTTAAAAAATGACAACATGGAAACATTCAATACATTTTTTCACCCGATAACTTGTGCTAAGCATCAATGAATCCCAACCATTCACTTTCCAGTTTCATCCAATAACAAGGAGGTAATCATTTAGTGTATGACCATAGCCCCATCTGTAATCATGAGTTATTGTTCATAAATGTGTAAGCAAAAGTTATTTTGTAAAGTCAGTAAAGGAGACTTATACTCATGGATTGAACGGGGAATAATAAATTGGATGGGACCTAGAAAATGTTTTAAAACTGCATAAAGGACAATTCAAATTTGTTTACAGAAAATTGTAACACCATATATTAGCGCTGCGATCCAGTCTGCAATTCTTCTTATGTCCTGTTTTCGGCTGATCGATATTATCAAACACGAAACAAGTATGAAAATAACGCGTAATGTTGTTTTATTGTTAAAAAATCATTTCTACCAACATTAAAATTTTTGGCCGCCCAGGCGCTGGGCCGCTGGGCCGCCAACTTACACAAAATGAAAAATATAAAAAGTTCTCTGAACAGTGATTTTCTAAGATATGATCGTTTAAATAACAATAATTTATCTTTAAAACTTCATTAAATGCCGTTTTATTGTAAAAAAAAACATTTTTACAACATTAAAATTTTTGGCTTGCTAGGCCGCCAGGCCGCTGGGCCCCGCCAACTTCACAAAAATGACAAAATTAAAAAAATCTCTGATAAGTGATTTTGTTCTTTAGATATATCGTTTAAATTAACAATAATTATCTTTAAACTTCATTAAATGCCGTTTATTGTTAAATATAAACATTTTTACAACATTATGAAATTTTTGCTGCTAGGCCGCCAGGCCGCTGGGCCGCCAACTTCACAATGACAAACTTAAAAAAAATTTTTTTTTCTCTGAAGTGATTTTCTTTAAGATATATCGTTTAAATAACTAAGGTAATTATCTTAAACTTCATTAAATGCGTTTTTATTGTTAAAAAAAACATTTTTACAGAGACATTAAAATTTTTGGCTGCTAGGCCGCCCAGGCCGCTGGGGCCCGCCAACTTACAAAAATGAACAAACTAAAAAAATCTCTGAAAGTGAGTTTTTCTTTAGATATATCGTTTAAATAACAAATAATTATCTTTAAAACTTCATTAAATTGCCGTTTTATGGTTAAAAAAAACATTTTAACAACAAATTAAAATTTTGGCTGCTAGGCCGTCCAGGACGCTGGGTCCGCCAAAACTATTCACAAAATGACAAACTTAAAAAATCTCTGAAGTGATTTTTTTTCTTTAGATATATGTTTAAATAACAATAATTATCTTTTAAATGACTTCATTAAATGCCGGTTTTATTGGTTAAAAAAACATTTTTTATAACACATTAAGAATTTTTGGCTTGCTAGGCCGCCAGGCCGCTTGGGCGCGCAAGCTTCACAAAAAGGCAAACGTTAAAATGAATCTCTGAAAGTGATTTTTTCTTTTAGATATATCGTATCAAGATAACAGACTTAATTATCTTTAAATACTTCATTAAATGGCGTTGTATTGTTAAAAAAAACATATTTTCACAACATTAAAGATTTTTGTGCTGCTCTGGCCTGCCAGGCCGCTTGGTTCTCGATGCTAACTTCACAAAAATGACCAACGTTAAAGAAAATCTCTTGGAAAGTGATTTTTTCTTTAGATATATTCGTTAAATAACAATAATTATCTTTAAAAACTTCATTAAAGTGCCGTTTTATTTGTTTAAAAAAATTCATGTTTTTACAAGACATTAAAAATTGGCCGCCAGGTCCGCTGGGCCGCGCAACTTCACGCCGCTAGCCGCCCAGCCGCGGGCCGCCGAACTTCTACAGGTGTTGAGCGCGTAGGTCCGCCAGGACCTGCCAGGCCGCACAACTTTCACGCCGGGCTAGGCCTGCCAGGCGCCAACTTCACACATCTTTGGATGCTTGTCTTTTCTGTTGAAAAAAAGAGGGACTTAAAGATGATAGCAGTATGAGATCAGGGTATTTTCTTTATTTATGGGCATGGAATCATTGAGGAGCTACATTGGATCGATTAATATCAAACTGTTGAGGATTATCACTGGACAACTAATTTACAGTTATTATTTCTCTAAATTAATAGCTTTCATTAAGTGATGATCTCTTGAGCACTACATTCTCTTAAAGAACAATTGTGACACTTAGCAGTGAAGACATTTGCGACGCTCTACGTCAGGGAAGTTCTTTCATAGTTTTGCAATAAATAGTATTTTAGGTATAGATTTATTATAGCAGGAGTCGTGTAATACTGCACAATATTAAATAAATAATGACGAAGTTTCTTTTTTCTTGGTTTGTAAATACCATTTTGACAAGCATGGAGCATATTGCTGGTGTACCTGTCAATCTTTCACATTGGCGCTTGTGTGGTAAGGCTTGACTTTTATTATACGCATTCAATTAAACTAGTATACTTTTATGGAACAATGTTCATGGTCAACATTTGTGGATGTAGATACATTTATATAGAGCCATCGCAGGATATAAAGATACCTCGCAGAAATAGGATAATGGAGATACTTGTTGTTTCAGTGGCAATGTGTCCATTTAAATCATCGCAAATTTCTGGGCGCATTTTTTAAAAAATTTGTTTTTTTGTTTATTTGTTTTGTGTTGGAATTAAATTCACACCGACATTGTAAAGTTCACACCTTGACATTGTAAAGTTCACACGGTGACTTTCCAGCTTAATTAGTGAAGGATGACCTCCCCGGTACCCTTAGTCCATTATTGAAGAGCATCTAATTAAGTAGCAACGCAGACCTTTCCTCAGTTAGTTGGATAGCTTTTTCACACGAAATAATCCGATGCCCCTAAAATGGGTTTCGAACAAAAAGCAGTATTTAAAAATAACTACATTTGTGACACAAGCCTATTATTGTCACAAAGTAAGATATACATGTATATTTATATATGAGCCGCGTCATGGCAAAACCAACGTAATGCGTTTGCGACCAGCATGGATCCAGACCAGCCTGCGCATCCGCGCCGTCTGACCAGGATCCATGCTGTTCGCTTACAAACCCTATAACAAGTATAGAGGATCTGATTGCGAACAGCATGGATTCTGACCAGACTGCGCGGATGCGCAGGCTGGACTGGACCCATGCTGGTCGCAAATGCACTATGTTTGTTTTGTCATGACGCGGCTCATTTATATTAAATCTTAATACAGCTATACTCAACATCACTTATTCCGCGTCATCATTTATTTCATTGTAATGGCATACATTCATGTGACCAGTGTTGAAATTGGTCAGAATTGCCATATTTAAATCATACACCTGAACAATAAAGTTTTTGTGCAAAATATTTTAAATCTCTAGATTTTACGTAAAACAAAACACACCGTGGGTAAGCAACTTTGGTCATGTGACCACAAAAGTCAACGTACACGGCCAAAATAGCTCGGCTGAGGTAAGTTTTTTAGTGATTATTTTTCTGTCCAGCCGACTTAAATTATGCTACATAGCCTACCGATCGCGGCAGTTCCGATTTAGTTTCGTCTAACGTTTTGTATTTTATGAGAACATTCAAACAATATTTGCAAATTGTCGATGACAACGTACACACTATTGTGTAAAAGTGTTGATGAAAACGTAATAAACAATATGCATGTCAGTTCTAAGTAAAATTTCAGGTCTTAAAATATATAAGAGAATGTTTTAATGAAAAAAGAATTGGTTTCCTGTTGTCATTTTTTGTATTTATTTAAAAATTGACCAACTTACAGAAATGTCAACGTGTACGTTGACTTTTGTGGTCACATGACCAAAGTTGCTTACTTGACAAATTTCTGCAAAAAGCCACAATTGTTCATTAAATTTGTGAATAAGTCTGAAACAATAATGATTTTCTAAATATTCTTGTTTGTTGAAAAAATACATTTCGAGTTATAAAGTAAAGATAGTGTTAATATTCAAAATGAAGCAAACTAGCATGTAGAAATTTAAACTGAAACATGAAAAAGCTGAGGTGAAACACCATTTACCGTGATTTAAATGATGACACGTTATTTTCAAAATGGCTGACAAATGGTCTACGTCTTGCTATTAAAATTGATTTTGACTGAATATATTTTTGTTTCCTTGTGCCATACAGCAGAAAATACCTATTTGTTACAGCTTATGACAAGTTTTGTACTATAAGTTTGTTGTTTTCTTTTGCTTTTCAAAGCGTTAAGTACCTGAACTAAAAGGAGCACAGTGTATAATATATCATCATCAGTTAATCTTTGCTTCCATACTCTGAGTCAATATTTTTTATGTCCGTTTTGAAATATTAACTGTAAACAATATTTTACGTTAAATATGTATTACGTTATAGGTGTAACTGATGCAGCAATCATGCCCCTTCTAGCGTTACTGATAGATCAGCGTCACGTGTCAACCTACGGAAGTGTTTATGCCATTGTTCAATTAGCTCTATGTCTTGCATATACATTAGGTTAGTTTAGTTATAGTTGTGATCATACTCGGATGATATAAGAGCTTGAAATAAATTTCCAAGTAAACAAACAACGTTATTTTCGCCCTTTATTTCCAAAAAAAATATGTAAAAAGAATAAAGGAATTTATTGAAAAAATATTATTCATTGTTTACATGTGTTTGAATCAAACAAAATGATAGTTAAACATTTTTGTTTTTTAATTACAGGTCCGGCTGTAGCAGGTCAGATAGTGAGACTGTTTGGCTTCAAATGGTATGTTAGACCGTGTATACTAAAGTTTGCTTGTACTTATTACGTTTTGTTCTTAAAATGATTCACGAACAATTCTAATGTGAAACGTAATCTTCTGTGTAATATATGTACAGTTCGTTCATTCAATCATTTGTTCATTCGTTCGTTCATTCATTTATTCATTCATTCATTCAGACTGCGCGGATGCGCACGCTGGTCTGGATCCATGCTGGTCGCAAACGCATTATGTTGGTTTTGTCATGGCGTGGCTCATATGAAAACCCCTATTAATGATGTGCTTCAATTTATGTCCAAAACAAAATGTCAAATAATACGCAAAAAAAGTAATATAGAAAATAAATAACTAGATTTTAGACGTGCCATAACAACCACTTGTTTGGGTTAGGTAAGTTTAATGTTAAAAGTCTATTGAATGGACAGCTGATGTGCATTTTGAAATAGATACTCAAAAATGCGTACATGCCTAAAATGCGTACATGCATTATACCAAACTTCATGCAAGGGCGGTAACAAAGTTATCTAGACATAAAATTCGAAAATGTTGTTACCTCCCTTTTGAGGTTTTTTTTTTTTTTTTTGAAGCACCACACTAAATACCGTAGATCTATTTCGAACTGTTAAAGGCGTATGCGAAATAAACCCATAGAATCCTTTGAAAGTTTTGCTTGTCATGTTAATATTTTTTTATCTTTATTTTTTATAATGACTATATATATGCGACAATATGAATTTGTTAAAGAAACAACTGACAGCCAGAAGAACGAACGGATGAACAAAATATGAAATGCGATTTTAAGTAGTAAATTTTTTATCTTCAAACGGCAACAATCAATGCCGATCTTAGTGGTTTTAAAATACGGTTCTCATTTCAATTTGCCGTTTAAATAAAAATGATTATATAGAGGATATTTGTTTGTTTTGCATGCAAGATTGACATATAGTTCACTCGGTGAAACCAGATGCATCGAAAAGCTGGTGTTCACTAATGTAATATATTCCAATCTTATATGTAAACAAATATTTTTTTTTTCATGCCTAACGTTGCGCATTCACCTTTTTATCATGCAACTGCTATGGTAACTGCCCGATAACACTTTCCTGATAATTATTTTTGATATCAGGTCAGTAACATGATATCAAAAATAAGCCCCGCCCATTTTTCAATTGCTTATATTCTCATTTTCATCAGCATGTGAATTCTACAATGTAATCTCATACCCTTACAAGTCTTGAATCAAGATGACATATTTATTTATTTATTATTTCAATTTCGATTTCAATTACGAATAAATTAGATAGCGAATAGTTTTATGAAGTGACGTCATAATTTATATTGCAAATGACATCATCAATGTTCACGTCATACTATACATGTACTCATAGCAAACAGGCAAGACGATTTTTTTGAGAACTTGTGAATGTTTACTTTATTTTGCCGGATTATTATTTAATAACAAATTGTTTCGTTTAAAAGATAAGACGCATGTTTGTGTAGCTTGTGTTTGATTGCCGATTTGACTTTTGTTAAATATTGAAATAATCGTGAACTTTTGAATTTGACAATTCAAGACAAAAAGTGCAGTAAAGTTTATGTGATTCTAAGGAATTTTTAGGATCGATGTTTAAATTAAAGGTAAGAATTTTATCGTGTTAGGCCTTACAAATACAAAACCAGAAAATATGATCTATTGAACAGAGTTACTTCCCACTGTTTACAAATGGCCACGTGTTTACAATCTTAATTCGCCCATTGTGGCTGCTGAAGACATTGGATCGTCGACAGCTCTTACTTTCTCTATCAAACACATATATGCTTTTTTCGTCGTATTTTAGGAGTGGTTATTTGCATATACAACGTAGAACAGATCAATGAAATAGAAAATATATTTACCTTTCAAAATAAGCCGCCTTTGGTACTTTCAGATAACGCGAGCGAGAGTAAACGAGAATACAAAAAACTGACGACAATGGGATCATGACGACTTTAAGGCACTTTACGTTACATTCTGTTGTATCTTTTAATTTTATCCGAGTCGAAAGAAAAAGAGGCCGCCATTTACAAATTCTAAGTTTCAGGGGCGGATGAATTTGTTTTCAAGAATTATTTCTTTGAACAAAAATCCTCAGTCTTTTTTATGAAATTCGCTATTTAAAAGTAGACAATTTTGTTAATTTGACAGTTTTAAATGTTACATGATCAATAGAAAAACATGCTACTGTCTTTTGATATCAATTTTATCAGGCGAGGCTGATATGGGCAGAAAGGGCTCGGCTTACCGAGCCTCGCCCTTTCTAGCCCATATCAGCCTCGCCTGATAAATTGATATCAAAAGACAGTAGCATGTTTTTCTCTATATGACGCCATCACATCACGACGTCATATCATCTATGATTCAAATTTTTTTCAACAGTTAGATGACGTCACTTAACGACGTCATTTGACAACGTCTCCTAGTCCTAGCAATACCAGAATGAGGGCTGAAAGATATCCATGATGGGCGCTGCAATTTGCCATTAGCTGAAATGTCCTCATATAAGGTGAGAATCATAAAAGTTGAGCCCTCAGATGGTACGGGATCTTTACCCCCAGTGAGGGCAGATACAAAAAAACTCATGGAACAACAGATTATGCTGGCAAATAAAAGAAGTCAAGTATTTACTCACAAGAGGCCAGGAAACACCCGAAGTCGTTCTGTACCTGACAGAACATTTAAAGAGGTTCAATTTAAGCATGCACGAGATCAGAGTTTACCGAGGCCTACAGAGGCGGAATATCGCGACGATTTTTCCGATTCAAGCGACGAAGAATTAGAAGAGGAGGAAAGCAAGCTAAGAAATACATCAAAGCAGGAATTAGAACAACTGGCAGTTGATATAAGTACGAGCTTGGAAGAAAAAGAGAAAAAAAATAGAGAGTCAATGGATGTATCAGCCAATAAAGGGGTTTATAGTACAGACACGAAAATTAAAAACGAGTCGGGCAATAAGGTAAACTTCGAGTTTCACCCTTGTGCTAAGCATAATACTAAAGAACTTACTACTAATTAAAATGATGATACATTAATTTTGTATGCAAATATCTTGACTTACACTTTTATTATATCTAATGTTTATTATGTATTTCCTTTTTGTTACATGTCTACGTCCTCGTGAGGGGTTTGACATTAATGTGAGGGATATATTTTATTTTTTATATCTATCTATCTATCTCTGGATACTGCCAACCCCTCTTACGAGTGTTACAGGCAGGTATACATTGTATACATTTAAGAAACAGCTTTAAGATACAAGGGAATCCGGGAACCAGTCCCTAGCTCTTATTGAATAGACCCCTTGGTTCTTTTACATGCCCAGTGTATAGCACTGATACATGCGAGGATTACCTGGATTTCTTACCAGTACACCTCTATGTAGGTGGGAAACACTGAAAGTGTCTCTGAAAAATCCCAAGGGTGTAACCCAGGATCGAACCCGGGACCTCAGGAGTGATAGTCAGTGGTTTAACCAACTGAGCTATCGCGCCACCACAAAGAACATATGAAACATGCATGCTTTTGTACTTCATGGAAAATATTCAATAATTCTGGCTTTCCAATAAAATGGCCTATCAAGGGGTTTAATTGAGTTATATCTTTTTTTAGCTAAGATTGTAAGTCCAAGCTTACAGGTGCAATGCACAAACCTATATCAAATTAACAATATGTATGTTAAGATACAGAACAAAATGAAATTAAATGTACCTTATTTGTTCTTTATTAGTGTACCTGACAGTTCAAGTTCTTGCTTTAGATTATTACCGAATAGCTTTGTTTGTCAATTATAATAGGTACTTAGATATTCCGGTTTGATTTCATTCTTTTCATATGAAGGATTGATAACATCGAAGAATATTATTTGTTTCGTTAAATTTGAATTGTACATGTTTGAAAACCTTTAAATGCAATTGATGTAAGCTTCACCACATTTGTAATACTACATGTATCGCTCGGTATTCCTCTTCAATTGTAGGAAAAAGACGACATTGATAATAAAGATAAAGTTGGAAACGCAGAAAAGGAAAACATTGCGACCACTACTAACGAATCTGACCAGGGAAATGAGAAGAAGCAGAAGAAAAAGAAGATGAAGCTCTCAGGTTGTTTTGGTTTCATTTCTACGTGGATTGCCAAAAGGAAAGAGAAACGACGCGAAAAGAAAAGGAAGGCTATAGCTAGCCGCACCCCCACACCAACGCTAGGTAAGAATTACACTTAGTATATACACAGACACACCTCGATCGCATTTTGTGATAGTTAGAAAGTATATGAATTATGTTTCCTGCTTGTAAGTATATTTTCGTCATACTTTTATTTAAAGAGAAGAAACTGCGTACTTTAACAAGATAATTCATTGACAATACTTTTCTATTTTAGTTCAATATGAGCATAGAAAAGCACGTGGCGGGGAGTCTTTTACCATTGAAGTAGATTGCAAACCAATAGTCATGAAGCCGATATTACCGCCAATTAAGAAAGCTGACGGGCCTGTAAGTATAAATGTTATATTTTGAATACAACATACTTTCTATTCTTCCGCCTGGAAATATTTCTGTTGTATATTTGAAAATTATATATATGTATTAATAAGATACATTTATCAAACACCCGTGCCGATTTTGCGACTCCGTAAATATGGTATTGCACGGCCGTGCATATATTTTGACGTGACGTCATTAGCGTTATTCAAACATAGTGTAAAGACGCGCTAAATGTTAGCGTTATACTATAGAAGAGTCAATGAAAGATGACTCTTATTTTACCTTAAACGATCTTTAGTTTGGGTATGTGATAAATAGAATATTAAATTCGTGTAACTTCATTACTGAATTTATTGCACTCGTTGAATAAAATAATATTATGCTCGCCAGAGGCTCGCATAATATATGTTATTTTGGTTTTGGAGTGATATATGTGGATATATTACCTGTTAAGATATTATATCACCCGAGCCGTTAGGCGAGGGTGATATTTTATCTTGGCAGGTAATATATCCACATATATCACTCCAAAACCAAAATAGTAATTTTATTACCCTTCCCCTGCCGAGTTTAGACGATTTTTTAAAAAATCATTGCTTTTTCAAATGAAACGTCGAAATAAGATTCCCTTGAGGTTACCTCTTCGTCACAACATGACGTCACATAAATACATGACGTATTTTTCCCGTACTTAACGAATGTAAACAAGACAAAAGGAGTAGTCTATTGAACGCACTTTTTGTAATTAATATCAAGCTTTCACAAGGTCATATTTGTTTTCGATACTGATGGTAATATGTATCATTACTTTACTTTGGTAAATATTTATCATTTGACAGTTAAAAAGTGCTTTTAAATCGGAATTTACACCGCGTTAAATCGAACCGTACGCGCATCACCTCAGCGCATGTTGTTTACAACGTTGGGTACCCAACGGGGAAATTTAGTGTGTATATTACCCGTCTGGCTCGGTTATATCAATTTCTTTCGGGTGATGAATATCCAATCAAAAAGGCGGAAAAAATCTGGAAGGGTAATAATATAATTTTGTTCAACTCGTGCAATAAATTCAGTATTGAATTTACACTCATTCAA
This sequence comes from Ruditapes philippinarum, assembly GCF_026571515.1. NCBI lineage: Eukaryota > Metazoa > Mollusca > Bivalvia > Venerida > Veneridae > Ruditapes > Ruditapes philippinarum. Next base: position 36,706 of record NW_026865734.1, read on the forward strand.
TATCCTCTATTTATGTAACTGCACTATTCGCTATTTAGTCAGCATATAAAAATGCTAAAATTTCCATAATAAAATGTTGTTTTGTCCAGACTGAGATTCATATATCATACGTAATTAGAATAGTAAGTGTAAAAGCCATTTGAAATTTGCCCTTCGACGTCAACTAAAAGATTATATATTAAATCTGCAAGTAAATAGAGGATATTCAATTTTTTTCTATAAATACATGATTTATTATCGAGTGGTATGAAAATAAATATTTCATGAGTGGCGGTAGCCACGAGTGAAATATGGTAATTTTCATGGCACAAGATGAAAATAAATCATGTATTTATAGAAAAAACTTGAATTTTCTGTTTATTATATACATTTTTCTCTTTTTTTGCGATAAAATTTGAAAGACTTTCCCTTAAATTTTGTGTACTGGCAGAATTTAAAAGAAAGTAGTCCGGCGAGACACCAGTGAAAATACGGAAAATATGTTTCACTGCAGTGAAAAATAAATTTTTACAGTGAAAATACGGAAAATGAAAATATGCATTTTATTTCATCAATATTTCTCAATATTTCATTTATAAGTATATAATAAAGAGTTATATTTAATCCGGCAAACATTGATACAAATGAACTAAATCCCATTAACATGCTATAAGTAACGGAAAAAACCTGAAATATTCCGAGTATTGACGAATGATAATTCTAACACTATCTATAATTCTAACACTATCGGAAATTTTTCTATATAAACAAAGAAGGCCCGAAGCGTGCATTATTCTACAACAATGCACTCGCCGTTCTTATTATCTCCCTGTGTATTTTCACATTGAGGGCGCCATTTTGTTTGAAAAATCTGATAAATAAAAACAATTTTTTGTCGAATTTTGTTGTGAAAACTATCTAGAATGAAAGAAAATGGTCTAACTAAGAAAATGAATCCGAACACCAATATCTTTAATTCAGTCGTTAACGCTGTACAGACGTTTAAAGTGTTGTTTACGTGACGTCACAATGTAGCGCCAAACAGCACGTGCAAAACAATCAAATCAAGTACGCTATTTTAATGTCGCAAACGAGTTAAGTTTTACATTTATTTCACTTTTAATAATTTGTATTTCGCTTGAAAAATTATAGAGTGAAATAAAATAAACAAACAAAGTTTTATCAACGTTTTCAAAATTCGTTATTCTCAAAATGTTTCTACACACGGTAGAATTAACGATTTAACGACAGTTTTTTTAACCCACTGGAACAGCCTTAAAAGAACGTTTCTATTGGAAACTCTGAGGCGAAAACAAATTTAACCACAAAACAAAAAGTCCAACTTTAAAATTATAATTATATTTTATTGGACGTGTTAGAATGGAAATAGATATTAATTCTTCGTGCATTATTGTATAATAATGCACGTTTTTCGTTCAAATGCTTTGTAATTAATCACTCAGGCCTATCGGCCTTCGTGATTATATTACTACGCATTTGAACTCAAACCGTGCATTATTCTACAACAATGCCCTCAGAATTGATATCTATTTCCTAAACAAAGAAGGCCCGAAGCGTGCATTATTCTACAACAATGCACTCGCCGTTCTTGTCATCTCCCTGTGTATTTTCACATTGAGGGCGCCATTTTGTTTGAAAATCGGATAAATAAAAAACATTTTTTTGTCGAATTTTGTTGTGAAAACTATCTAGAATGAAAGATAATGGTCTAACTAAGAAAATGAATCCGAACACCATTATCTTTTATTCGGTCGTTAACGCGGTACAGACGTTTAAAGTGTTGTTTACGTGACGTCACAATGTAGCGCCAAACAGCACGTGCAAAACAATCAAAATCAAGTACGATATTTTAACGTCGCAGACGAGTAAAGTTTTACATTTATTTCACTTTTAATAATTTGTATTTCGCTTGGAAAATTATAGACTTAAATAAAATAAACAAACAAAGTTTTATCAACGTTTTCTGAATTCAAAATTCGTTATTCTCAAAATGTTTCTACGCACGATAGATTTAACGACCCACTGTTTTGGAACGGCCTTTAAAGAACGTTTCTATTGGAAACTCTGAAGCGAAAACAAATGTAACCGCCAAACATAAAGTCCAACTTTATAATAATAATTATATTTTTCCTTGACGTGTTAGAATGGAAATAGATATTAATTCTGAGTGCATTATTGTATAATAATGCACGTTTTTCGTTCAAATGCTTTGTAATTAATCACTCAGGCCTATCGGCATTCGTGATTATATTACTACGCATTTGAACTCAAACCTTGCATTATTCTACAATAATGCACTCAGAATTGATATCTATTTCCTAAATAGAGAATAACATCATGAACATGCTACTGTCTTTTGATATATATATAAAGGGCGAGGCTTGCCGAGCCCTTTCTAGCCCATATCAGCCTCGCCTGATAAAATTGATATCAAAAGACAGTAGCATGTCTTTATCATGTAACACATAATAACTGTCAAAATAACAAAATAATCTACTTTTAAATAGCGAATTTCGTTAAAAAGGGGAATTTTTGTTCAAAGAAATAATTTTTGAAAACAAATTCCACCGCCCCTGACACTTAGAATTTGTAATTGGCGGCCATTTTTTCTTTCGACTCGGATAAATGTAGGCCTAATACGATATTATTCTTGCCTTTAATTTAAACATCGATCCAAAATTCCGCTTAGAATCACATAAACTACAGTACTGGCATGCGAGCAGTTCCCGTACAAAAATCATAGTTACTTAAACATTATTTTTTATTACGCTCACTCACCAAAATTTGAATTTTACACATCAATATTCGGCTCGTCACACAAATCATGGAAATCCCATCATGTTCTAAACATAGAATAACCCTTACTTATGAGGCTTCAAATGGGGTACCGAAATTATCCATTATTTTGTATGAAGAGAAGTAGTTCCCGTACATAAAATCTAACCCATTGTAATTTTACAATTTTATTATATCGGACCTATTTTTCATTTACAATTGTTGAAGAGACCATTATCTAAGAGATAAATAGATGTAATTCAGGAAATAGAGCGTAGACTATACGCGGGTATCTATTACCCGGTACCGTTACCCCAACGCATTCACATGCAATAACATGCTTGTATGCATGATATTTTACGCATCAAAGCCATAAAATTATTTTATATAGTGATATTGGTCAAAATTCTGATAATTAAACAAGTTTTCATGACATTGCCTACTTATCTGTAAACAGGTGGTATTAGTGGAAAACCCTTTAACAAGCCTCACGTGTAAGTATTTTTGCGCATGCGCCCAAGGACGGAATCCCCCAGAGAAAACAAGGTCACGTTTTGACGACGCACAGGTGAAAGTGATTTAAAATGAGACTTTTTATACGTACTGCCGACTTGACACTTAGATTTTGCCTTGTTTATGTATCTGCTTGATTTGAAATGATTTTTTGAAGAATGCAAGTAAAAATCAAGCGTTTAAATGAAAAATACGGGTACTGCTTCTGTACGGGAACTGCTCGCATGCCAGTACAGTACAGTAAACTTTACTGTACTGCAATTTTTGTCCTGAATTGTCAAATTCAAAAGTTCACGATAATTTCAATCAAAGAAAAGTCAAATTGACAATCAAACACAAGCTACACAAACATGCGTCTTATTTTTTAAACGAAACAATTTGTTCACTTATTAAATAATAATCCGGCGAAATAAAGTAAACATTTACAAGTTCTCAAAGAAAATCGTCAGCCTGTTTGTTATGATTACATGTATAGTATGACGTGAACATTGATGATGTCATTTGCAATATAAATTATGACGTCACTTCATTTAGTTGGTGCTAAAAGTATTCGCTATCTAATTTATTCGTAATTGAAATCGAAGTAATAAATAAATAAATTTCGCATATTGATTCAAGACTTGTAAGGGTATGAGATTACATTGTAGAATTCACATGCTGATGAAAATGCTCGAATATAAGCAATTGAAAAAAGTCCGTTAAAATTGGCGGGGCTAATTTTTGGTATCAGGTTACTGACGTGATATCAAAAATAATTATCAGGCAAGTGTTATCGGGCAGTTACCATAGCAGTTGCATGATAAATGACCCAGCAAACACAAGACGTCATACTGACGTCAGATTTAAGTCAGGTTCTGACGTCGGATGACGGTCGGAAAAACGGTTAGATTTGAAAGTTTTTTTGACGTAATTATCTGACGTCAGGTAGACGTCAGAATCTAACCATTATTTAACCTTTTTCTGACCAAAATCTGACCGTTATCTAACCATTTTCCGACCTCAATCTGACCATTTTCCGACCTAAACCTAACCAGTTTCTAACCATTTTCCGACCTCAATCTGACCATTTTCCGGCCTAAATAATATATGAAAAAGGCAAAGCCTCAAAGCGAGCTCGATGTACTTTTAACGTGAAATAGTATGAAATAATCGCTCATTAGTCGACGGTAGAAACCGGCGACTATATTTGTGACAGTTTAATATTATATCTATGGTAGGAGAAGGCCTTAAAATCTGAATATAAAAACAAAACAATTATTGAACAATTAAGGACCACAATTAATTTTCATAATCCTAAAAATTCAAACATAAAATAACGTTGCTCAATGAAATGAAATATACAAATATTGACATCTTTAAAAGCAACATTACAATTTTCATAAAATGAATTAATAATGTATCCCTATGGACCAGTCATTGAATTTAGGGATACTTTTACTTTTTTTAAGTGTCAAGCGTTGCTATTTTATGATAGATAAATCATGAATGATATTTGAAATGACACTTTTAAATTATTTGGTTGTTTATATCTTATGAGACCTATTATATTTCATTATTTTATCTAATTATAAACAGATTCTCCCTGTTCTGTAAGAATCACGTGACTACACGTTGTATGTTATTGTTATAAAATCTATTAATAGTAACAGATTGCTGATAAGACATACAGGTAGCTTGTAGGTATGGCGGCTGATGATGCAAATCATAGTAATTCTGTACTGGGACATACGTTATATTATATCCCAGTTCTGTATAAATAATTACAGTCATTTTTCATTAATCAGTTTCATATTTTATATCATTAACTCATAATTTTTAAAACCTTTATAAACTTGGCCCTTTCTGTCAACGTTCAATAGTTTAGTTTAGGTTGAACATCACAAAATAGACTTATGCTAACGAGGCGCATTTATTGAAATAAATAGTGGTAATCGTCGTCTTCGTTATATTCCGTCGATTTCCGTCGCGCAGGTTACCAAAACGGTATGACGATAGGATCTGGAATCGTATTAGATATATAGAAAAAAAAACTAATAAAATATATTTTTGTTGATATTGTATCAAAGGCAATTAAACGTTAACTATAGCGTATGTAACGACAGGAATATTGATTTCAACTAAATTATATATTTTTTCGATAGCGCATAAGAATAATTTCTTTTATGCAGATACAGTACCACTTTTACGACAGAATTGCGTTGTTTCATGCAATAATTAAAACATATATATTTTCAGAGTCATAGGAGATCTATACTATCAATAACATTTTTAGCATTAATCATAAGTTACGTAAACTAACGAAACACCTCCCGATCAGGTCAATATTGCCAAACAATACTTGCTTATTTAATAATTATAACAGTTCCCTGACAGTATTGTTAAGCAAGTTTGCTTCAAATGTGATGTTTATTGTGAATAAACAGGTACTCAACATATTGTTCCTTTTTTCTTTATACTTGAACCATTAATTAAACTGAAATTTCATTATATTTATGATAATGCAATCATTTTTCTATCCGGCGACTTGATGCTTTAGCATCAAAACCTCTACTTGTTTTTATTTTACGACTGTTGAAACAAATGCAGTGACGAGTGCGTGTGACGTCACACGTACTGTGTTAAATATGGCTCCGCCCCTTTATTTTTTCTGTTTTTTTTTCTTATTATTTAGGAAGTAGGTGCATTGTTGTAGAATAATGCACGGCTTGAGTTCAAATGCGTAGTAATATAATCACGAAGGACCATAGGTCTGAGTGATAAATTACGAAAAACGTGCATTATTATACAATAATGCACAAAGAATTAATATCTATTTCCATTCTAACACGTTAAAAAATATAATTATCATTATAATGTTGGACTTTATGTTTGGGTGGTTAAATTTGTTTTCGACTCAGAGTTTCCAATAGAAACGTTCCTTAAAGGCTGTTCCAGTGGTATGAAAAAAGCTGTCGTTAAATGAATAACGAGTTTTGAAAACGTTGATAAAACTTTGTTTGTTTATTTTATTTCACTCTATAATTTTTCAAGCGAAATAAAGATTATTAAAAGTGAAATAAATGTCAATCGCAACAACTGGGCCCTTTCCGTCAGTCTTCGGATAAGGACCTCGAACACAGCTAGAACGGATACGGTATTCGGTCAAACCTACTCTAAGACTAAATATGTAAACAATTAGTAATTTAATGCTGGGAGTTCTTGACAAGTTTATTTCCAATATATGCAGTAAAAGTCCACCTAAAATAAGTGAATTCATAGGTACAAAAGCAAACAATACATTATTTATATATTTATTATTGTTGTAGAAACCGAAAGTACAAAAAACCAACCTGCTGACATTTAGTCGGATTTGTTTAAAATTGAACATCAGTGGGCATATTTAAATTACAAATTGTTGTCAGACATATTTTCAAGCATAAGAGTACCGGAACAGACATTAGATGTATATGCATTCGTTTTACATTATCTCTGTTTCTGTTTACATCTGAAACCACGTGGTAGAACTACTTTCAATCCGTATTGTTTCCGAGGTTATTATAGATAATAGCCGAGGCAGTTCCGAATGAATAAATGTAAAACTTAACACGTTTGCGACATTAAAATAGCGTACTTGATTTGATTGTTTTGCACGTGCTGTTTGGCGCTACATTGTGACGTCACGTAAACAATACTTTAAACGTCTGTACAGCGTTAACGACTGAATAAAAGATATTGGTGTTCGGATTCATTTTCTTAGTTAGACCATTTTCTTTCATTCTAGATAGTTTTCACAACAAAATTCGACAAAAAATTGTTTTTATTTATCAGATTTTTCAAACAAAATGGCGCCTTCAATGTGAAAATACACGGGGAGATAATAAGAACGGCGAGTGCATTGTCGTAGAATAATGCACGCTTCGGGCCTTCTTTGTTTATATAGAGAAATTTCCGATAGTGTTAGAATGTTTTGTTTCTTCAAAAAGAGGAGGTAAATGTACATTTAATGAAATCAGGCAAAACCTATGTACGGGAAAAGTCGGTTAAAATAATCGTTCTATTTTCATTTTACATTTTCCGTTTTAAAACTGTCATTCGATATTTCACACACATCTTCCGTTATTCTGGTTCCCTGTCCAATTATGGTTCCCATAGAAGTGCGCGGGTGACCAGTCTACACATCCGTTTTCAGTCAGAACTCCTCAATTTTTATCGTTATTTTTAAATTCGAAAAGTTGCGATGTGTCCAATTCGGTACTTCGGACGAAAGTTTTCAAAACCATCACTTAGCAGGTACTCGCGTTACCGTAAAGCTCGCTTTGCGAGCAGGCCCTTCGGGCCAGCTCGTCGAGCTCGCTATTAACCCTTTTCTGCCCTAAATCTGATCATTTTCTGATCTTCATCTGATCATTCCCCTAATCTTTTTTGTTTCACCACGTCATTAATATTTTCTGGCTAATCATGATTTGATCGAATTTAATGTAACTCATTCTATTAAGTAACTTTCCCTCCAATGAAATGTATAACAGAAAACTAAAAGCAAAATTATGTTTTATGCGTTTTTAATTTAAAATAAAAGTTGCAATTTTAAGCTGATACATACAATTTTAGTAAATTCTGCAAGGTTAAATAATTTTCATAAAGTAAACAAAATAAAACATAAAATAAGTTAATTACATAACAAAAAGCATTACAAAAACAATGACATAAATGAAACTAAGAAAACATGTACAAATATTAAAGAACAAAACAATGTATGCACATTTCTATCAAAGTTTGCCTTATCAAATAAAATGATGAAAATATTATAATTTTAAGAAAAGTTAAAAGATTCTGATAATAATGTTTCAAGCAATTAATGACAGATTTTCAGTATTTTAACTATATTTCTACAGCATTTCTAAAACATTTAGTGCCATTTTGCATATTTTGACCTCCTTTGATAATTGTCAGTAATGTATGAATTGCTGCCTTTTAGTTACTTCACAAAGTTATACTGTTAGATATCCATAAGAATTAGCACGAATTTTGAGGTGTGATGCTTTAAGATATGACCTTCTTTCAGCACCCCTCGTCTGTCCGGAGGATATGTAGCGTTTGTAGCGTCCAATAGCGTGTGTGACATCATTTTCACTGAAAAAAAAATTATGAAACATGGAAAAATAACAAGCAAAAATGTTTTCATGGTTATCTTAACTTAATGAACAATTTTGCCAACTTTTTATAAGAGAGCTTTAACAAAAATTAAAAGTAAACATAAATACTGAACATTTAAAAAGCCGCATTTAAACTCCAGTTTAGTATGGATTAAAGTATGTAATAGAATTTACAAAAATCTTACTTTCCTATGTTTCTTTTTACATATTCACGAGTTTCCGTCCCTCCGACCTTTGAGAGCATGTCCAACACTTTAACTACCTGAAAAGAAAATTATATTCTAACTTATGTATATATTCTTCGTTTGAAATAGAACAGTTACGCAAGTCTTAAATATTTCATAGTTTTAAATTAAAGATTTAATGCCGTAATGTCTGGAACCAAAACGTCTTGGGTTTTTTGGGACCTGAACGTCTTGGGTTATTTGGGACCTGAACGTTTTGGGTTATTTGGGACCGAAACGTCTTGGTCCGAAATGCTCGAAATCGTACAAATTCATTTTCAATTCTCAGATTTTAACTGACAAAAACATCACAGTTTAAGAAAAATATGAAAACTAAGCATTCTCTTTGGTAGTACTGAAAGGCATATTATAAACTCTTTACAAGCAGAGTTAAAACATGTCAATTTTAAAAGATTTATTATTAGACATTATCGCGAATTTGTGTGACATTTTACTTCAGCTGTTCAAATAATGATAATTAAATTTAAGAGTGCTTGCAATCATGCAATTATTTATCAAATACAAAGTAAAAATAAATCTAAATAAATTGAACTGACCTTTTTGTTCAAGAAAATCTATAATATTCACTTTATCAATGCATCCCGATTCCTGACCGACAGCCAATACGTAACGTCTACGAATTTGAATTTCCATCCACGTGACTTTAGATTCGAATTATAGGTTAATTATGTTTTCTTTCCCCTTTCTGTCACTATGATTAAATGTTAAAGCACTATTAAAAAACTCGTGATTTTGATACATATAATGTACCACAAATGATAATATTATGACGTTAAATGATTTGAACTTGTAAACAGATCTGTGGCTATAAATAGATTTCATAACAATAACACATGTAACTTGCCTATATACAGCGCCACCTATATGTTTTATTAGGTTGCAGCGCCGCGATCTTGGTCTGTATTTATATAAGAACACTTCATTTGTAATCCAAATAACATTTGAAAAAAAGTTTAAATGATTACAACAGCGAATAAGGATTATTTTTTGTTATTTTTTTTACCTACCGTCAGGACACGTACCGACCAGAACATAACGTTAGTACGACGTCAAAAAGAAACGTCTATTAGACATCGGTATTTTAACGTCAGATTTACGGCGTATTTTGGTCGCCGACGTCGTGACCAAAATCTAACATTAATCCGACGTTATTTTAACGTCATGTGTTTGCTGGGGAAGTTGTGTATTGCCTAAAAATATCTATACATTCACAATACACAAAACGGCACCATATGGAACGCAAGGAGTAGCCAATTATAGTCTAAGATTCGAAAATTTGGACTTTTATATTTTGTTTTTATATTATTATTACTATAGATATATACAAAATAGACAAAGTTGAGAAGTTTCAAAAAGAAAGTTTGAGTTTGACTTTAATGTTTGTTACATTTTAACAGATACGCCTAGCTTGCGAGGCTCAACAAGAGAAAGCCGAGGCCAAGAGAAATGAGGAGCTATCCAAAAAGAAAGTACCGGCAAGAGAGCACCAGAGAAAAAAGTAAGCTCACTTTTATTGTCTTAACAACCATTTGATTACATATACATGTACGTTCTTTAAAGGAATGTGTGTTTTCGTATACCTGATGTTCAGACAAGAATAATTGGTATTTCGCATGCTTAATCATTACACATTTCAGATATGTATAGCATTAAATCACACCAGTCAATATATCGTTAACATCACACCAGATACTATATTATTAACATAACACCAGTTACTTTTACCATTTACATCACACCAGATACTATATCATTTACATCACACCAGATACTATATACTATTT
>NW_026865735.1:0-49289 GCF_026571515.1 Ruditapes philippinarum
AGTTTGATTAAGAATTTGAAGTGGTTGGTGATATGAATTTCTTTTTCCAGATACAATAAGGGATTCTGATTTAGACGGATTGGAAGTGACAAACCATTTTCCTGCCCATGCAGCTATTATTTCAATATCTGATTGTAATTGTTGTGCTGCAGTTTGTGGGTTTTCAATAACAAGATAGAGACTGGTAGCATCAGCAAAAAGATTAACATTTAATTGAAGATCTTGGACTATGTCATTTATGTAGATGAGAAAAAGTAAAGGACCAAGGATCGAACCTTGTGAAACACCAGCTGAGAGAGCACCCCAAGAAGATTTGGCATTTCTTAGAACAACACACTGGCGTCTGCAGCTTAAATAATCCTGAAACCATTCAATGATTTTTCCAGATAACACATAATATTTTAATTTACAGAAAATGCCTCTGTGCCAGACTTTATCGAATGCCTAGCTTATGTCGAAGAATATAACTCGAGCTTCGAGACCGTCATCAAGTGCTTTGCAAAGTATGTCATAAATTTAAACAAGTTGATTTACAGTTGAATCCCCGGGTATAAACCCAGATTGCACAGGCGTAAGAATTCTATTCGCGTTCAAATGATTAAATAAATGCTTAAAGATCAGTCGTTCAAAAACTTTTTCCATAGCGTTGAGCAGTGAAATTGGTCTATCATTAGAAGGGAGAGATGCATCACCTTTTTTAAAGATAGCAGTAACATGGGCTTCCTTCCAAGAGGCTGGTACTTTACAGCAAAATAAAGACTGATTAAACAGATTAGTGAAAGGAATAGAGAGATCTTTTGCAGCTTCACGCAAAATTTTATTACTAATACCATCTGGTCCAGATGCTTTGTCGACTTTAAGAGATTTAAGAATATCTTCAGTTTCAGATGCAGTTAGTAAAAGATCGTTAATAACAGTGGACGTTGTTTGTGGACCTAGGTCAGGAACATTTGAGTCAGAATTATCAATATAGGTTTGATGTAAGAAATACTCGTTCAATATGTTTGCCTTTTGGTCTTCAGAGAATAAAATTTCCTGGGTGTTTTGATTTGTAATGTTCTTTAGACCAGATTGCCTACAAATTATACAGATGTATCAAATTGAATTGTTTATATAGTGCATGTATATATATCAATGTATATATCAATACCATGCAGTCTTGCATTCTTTGGTAATTGTCCGAGTATTTAAGATCATCCGATTGCTTTCACCATGAATCACAATTCTAAAGTAAATCCATGCCTAATTGATACTTTTGAAGTAAAGTATAAGATTGTATTGGTCAGTAGCGTTTAACGAAATATCATTTATGAATTTAGATAAAAGTTTAATTTAATTAGTGTACTAAACGATAAAACAGTTTAACATGACTTTTGTTTTATTTTATTTCTTCCATCAATGCTCTCTTTTAACATTTCGAAAAATATATGTTCCTTAAACGTGAAGTAAATACAAAACAATAAGCTTTACTGCAGGAGAATATACGAATATGAATGTAATCATTATTATTATATATCCCTAAGGAAGTTATAAAGAAGTGGGAGTGTTTTCATGATGTATAGAACTTTAACATTACATTCTTTTGATATGTAGTTGATGTGGTCGTAACAAGTTCATCATTGTTTGATGTATTTAATTGCCTTAAATACATACGAAACGGTAGTATATTGGCTCAAAAACCGATGACGGCACTAGAGTCAAACAATTGTAACAATGCAAACTTTAATATAAATATAATTTAATATATATGCACTTTATAGTCTAATTTTCAATTTTAACCCTTCCATTGAAAAGGGCTTCTTAAACACATTTATCGATCTCTCTGTGGTGTCTTCTATTCTTAAATAATTGCATCGCCGAATTACAACACTCTTTTATCTTCCCTCTTACACACAAGTGATATTAATAAACGTATCTTTAACTTCTTGCTTAAGATATGTAGAATGTTCCCAATGAAAGGGCTCGGGACATTTCGGTTCTTGTTAGCATTTTTGAAATGAATTTACATATGTTTTCAACTCTGGAAATATACAAATTGAATTCATCAAAATATATTAAAGACAAAAGAGTGATTATATAAATATATATATATATATATTATTATATATTCACAATCAGATGAAATAAGCAATGATAACACAACTTATATACAGTTTAAACCTTAAATCAAATGTTAAGCACATGTTTTTCTTTGGACGATTACGTTGCATAATTTTGTTTTATGAGAATTATTTTCGTTCCTTTTGTCAAAGTGACACGTGCATAATCACATATCAGGGTCTTTCAAATTTCAAAGACCCTGCATATACTCATGATGATTGAAAACAATAGCTCGGCATCTTTTCAAGACCAAATATCCAATTATAGTTGAAATGATCATCATATCTTTTCTTTAATGTTTTACTCTCAGATCGTTTTCGTTGGAATAAAATGCCATCTATGTATTCTTTATCCTTTTTGGAATAATTTATACTATTTTTCACCCAAACTTTGCATTGTGGGTCAGCTTTAATGCCGTTGCTATAGCGACAACACGTTGCACATTTTTCACCTTCATATAGATTGTCTCCCCATAGTTGTATACAATTTGCACATTCATAAAGGCAGTACTTGAACCCGGCGGCGATTGCTCCGTCTGTTGAATCTACATAATAACTCACAATGATGCTCAGAACAAACAGACAACACGTCTTTGACATTCTGAAAACGATTAAGTAGGATTAGAAAGGAGTTTAAACTACAATAAATATTTGCGTATAAATAAATGGATTGTTTTCATGATTATTTTGTATGATATCGGATTAATTGTGTATCAAACAAATGATACTTAAATACACCTTATCAAGATTCTCTCCGGAATAAATGTAATGCTAATTTAGCATATCAATCCCTTAATTGTTGAAGGGTCAAAAACAAAGTAATATTTAAACTAAGGAGTTCGAATCATAGTTGTGTAAGTCTCATACTTACATGTATATACATTTACTTATATGGCCATTGGATAACAACATTATTAATGAATAAAGAATGCCATAATTACGCAATGGGTTGGTTAGAAAAAATCATTTATTTTCTCACGAACTGTCATTTCTTCTGAATCAACACAAATAAGTTTGTTATATTAGAGATCTCTAACAAAATATCTGAAATGTTCTCGTTTGTTATCATTGTTACTTTGAATGACCTAGGTTTGAACCTTTTTGATAACGATTTTTAAGTTTCAGGGCAAAACTTAGTTTATCAAAACAGAACAGAATATGCTGGTTATTTAGTCATATCTCATGCACACCATTTATAGATATTGACAATTTTGTAAAAGGTATTTATTTTTCTAAAATAAGGAATAAGAGAAAATAATTTAAAATATACTTTGATAAATTGACTTATCATTTTCTTCTAAATTACACATTAATTATTTTGTTATAAAATATAGAAACATTAATTCAAAAAAATCACATTCTATAAAATCGCAAAATGCTGCTTATCAATAACATAATTATTCATATCATGCTTTAGTTGTCATTTATTCCAAATTAAGATTGTCCGGTCTTTCATGTTTCTAAAATTTCTCTTTCAAAAAAGCTTCTGTGTAAATACTTTTGTTAGTAGAAATAATTATTTACTTTTTACATTTGTAATTTTCGTCAATTTGCTATACCCTATGACGCGATGGAAGCAGAATTATATCAGAGAGCATATCCATTGATTTAAAAATAATTTTGTATTTCAATTTGTCAATGTAACTTAGAAACTTATGCTTGAATATGATAGTGAATAAGTTCTCCAAGTGTAAGAGAAAAGATCAAATTTCATCCAATCACAGTCCTCTTATTATTACAGCATATTTCATTTAATTTTTGACACGTGATCCCAAAGGAAGTCTTATTGTATTTATAATGTCTGCCGATTGAAAGATTGCAGCAAAGCAGATATAATGTTTGGCCTGTGAAAATGTTTTTTCACGAAAGGTAAAGATCAACTTAAATTACTATCAATTTATGTATAAAGTATTCATATGCCCATCAAATGAAGTAAAAATGGAAAATATCTCAAAATTGTTTTACAATACGTGTTTAATATTTTAATAATTATATGATATATATTGTTGTTTATATTAAAATAAAATATCTGCAGTTTACTGTTAACATTTAATGAAAGACAAGAAAATAACAGAATAAAAATTAAAGAAGAACCAGAAATAATACAAAAAAGTATTTTTCATTTAATGTTTGGATAACATTCATTTTAATCCTTAATCAATTGACAAAAAAATAATATTTCTATTTGATAATACATCTTGTAGTTTCCTGATGGTTTTTGCTGTATATTTCAAATAACGATCGACCACACTATCTGTTATATGTCAACGTTAAATACCTATGATTCCATCTATCTCTTATATAACAAGTTCAAAAATTCTTCATGATAGAAATGATAACTTTCATATTTTGATTTTTTTCCGAAATCGTTATTATTTTACTATTTGTTTACACATGATCAGATTAAATATACAAAGGTATAATTCCAAAAATATCGTTCAAGAATATCATATAACACTTACTTTTACAGTGAAATAGACAATCCTCTAAAATAACGTTAAATATCAAAGTATTCCACATTGACTTGTGTGCAAATAAATGACTATTAATTGACCAGCAATATTATTGCTATATATTCATCAGTACCTCCCACCTGATTTTCTTTTATTGTATTACCATTGATATATTTATAATGTGGTTGTTGACAACGAGTGTCAATATTTCTTCATCAAACCACTATCTTGTAATGCTTTTCTTTCATGTACACATAACTTTAGTCCCTGGGCCAAATCTAATTTATATGAAACATCCAATTAAACATTGAGCCTAGATATATAATGCAACGTCAATAAAATTTAACGCTTTAATCAACCCTAAGATAATTTAAGTACCAGTTTTCTGATTTGTAAGAAAAAGTCTTAACAAAAAGCATATATTTTTCATTGGACATACATTGATTTATTAAACATGTTTTGAATGGCACATTCTAGAATTTTGTTTGTAGTTACAGGATGGTTTTACCAACACGTTAGACTTTATAAACGATATATACAATCACCACGCAGCAATATACAGTTATAGTTTCATCCTAAAGTTCGTAATGATGTACTGAAAAATTTTCTTTTAGGATACTATGGCGTCACATTTCTTCCAACAGTTAACTATATAATTATCGGGTTAATTATCTGACAACTTTTTCCTACCTTACAAACACTGAGAAGATTACGTCGCTTTCCGTTATGTTTAATTCACACAAGTAAGTAAATCGCCGATAAAAAATAAACTGTTATATTTTAGCAAAATGTATATATAAGCATAATTTAGAGACTTTAATAAATAAGTAAATAAGCAAACGAAACTAAGCTAACAATTGTATGAGTCAACTTGATCTCTATTATTCGATTAAATAACACGATTGGTAAAATATAGTCATGGACATGACACATAATATTTCACTTGACACGAGCAATGTTATTCAGTTAAACATTTTTTAGAATCAGATAGGTTACATTTGTTAATAATGTTATTGTCAACAAAAACGATTTTAGAGAATCGTGTGACACTTATATACAAGGTTATATAAATGGTTATTTTTTGCCCGAAAAGAAACGAATCAAAGTCAAAGAAAAATCAAAGGGCTGCAACCTCTGTGGTATTTTCTGATCTTTGCAATCTAAATCATACTGACTATCTGTATGTATTTTCCTGTATAAGTTTATTTTTATATACATTACTATAATTAATCTTACGCAGCGATTGCGTCTATAACAGTTTGAGATTGATACATATGGAATTTTGCATGACGAGTTGCATCAAAAAATCATTTTTCATTTTTTATGACAGCCACACTTTATCCTTGCATATCGTGGCTACTTCCTTAAAAAAGACACTTAAAAAAAAAAAGTTGCCTCGACTAGGATTTGAACCTTAGGCCTCTCACACCCTAAACGAGCGCGCTACCTCTGCACTACGGTGAAGTAATACATATGTAGCTTGAATAAAAACAAATACATTGTAATTCTAATTTGAGAATTTCCATTTCGTGTTTGTAATTTTTAGTAATTTCGAGATTTTTTGTTCACGATTAACCTGTTGTTTAACACTGATGAAAATAATTTAGCGAAAATCTTCTCGACAAAACAGTACGACATGTATATATTCCACTACTCGACAGTCAGATTTATTTGTGTACTACGCTCTGGAGTATTCGGTAATCGACATAGCTAAAAATAGCATTTTCATTGATTAAGCTTTACGGAAATAGCCGAACATTTTTCATTGGGTAAAAAAGATATTCATCCGTCAAATTTGTGATTGTAACCTCATATTTCTATTGACTACTCTAAACTTTTAATGAACTGTAATTCGTTAAATGCCTACATTAAAAATTATTCTTTCTTTTAAATTGCTGGTTTTAAAGCAGTTCTGAGTGAGAACTACTTTGCGTTGTTAGGTCTGTTAGGAAATTTTGTGTTAGACCGTGGATGTTAGCTTTGTATTTACTGATCTTGTGATCAGAAAATACAAAAACCGTCTATTTCTCTCATTCCATGTATAAAAATGATAAAAAAAAGAGTTAACAAACGTGAATTAAAATACGTTAAAGCTTAAACAGCAATTTGGTTACATAATTGTAAACTATCATTTGGTTATTCGAAAAATAATATAATGGTGAAAACATTTTTATTCTCTAGTCAGTAAACTTTCAAAACGCAACAATATAAATGTTGTTGATTATTTTAACTTTCAAAAACGTAACAAGAAATTAAACATGTAAGCATTCAACACGCAAATATATAAAATGTTGTTGAATATATTGTTACGAGCCAGGCGTAACGAGAAAGAAAAGCCAGCAACAAACTTGTAACAATAACAAATTTATTACAGAAAAATTAATGAAGAAAATCAAAATAACAAATTATGTGTACAAATACCTGAAGTCCAAATAAAAATGTAAAATTCAAATGTCTTATCTGATCCTGGAATGATCCTTTTTGAATAGCACAGTTAAATCCAAGTTAAATCCAAGAACACTTTAGAATAAATTCCCACAATAAAATCCACAAGAATAATTTATTTTAAAAATAATCCAAGCTCCAATAAATCACTTAATATCCAAGTTGAAAAATACTCCAAATATGCTGATGTCTTAAAAGGTAACTGATGACTTAAAAGATCACTGATGACTTAAAAGGTAATACGAAAGAAAAAATTTCTCCTATTTATATTAAGCTAAGAAGTTTCTAGAATAGTCTTCCATTTTCTACAGAAATCATAATCTAACAACTTCAACAATAAAGATCATTCCGGAAGTTTCTATCTAAATATAATGCATGAGTTTTTCTACAACAGTTAAGAAAGTTCTAGTACATACATGTAGTTTATGTTCTAAAAATAGAACAATGATAATATTGGAAATACCAACTGGTCAGATATAAATTATATACATGTAATATGTTGCATACATAACAATATATAGAACAGAACAGAACAGAACATAAGTTTATTAATAAATCGTATGCGAACAGCAAATTGATTTAACAATAATATTTTTCATGCATGCATAAAAGTTTGTAATGGGAACATGCATATACAAAAAATGAATCAATGTATCGAAGATAAATACAAAGCCTACATATATTTGATAGATTTGAGAGATTCGGCTTTGCTTTTTCTAACTATTCATATACAATTATGATGACGAAAATGTCAAACATGGTAATTGTTATTTCATATGACACATTATTTGAGTTTAGTATTTGAATTAACTATTTGTATTTAAGAAAGTTTTTCTTTCTTCAAACGCTTTGATTAAATATTTTGCCAGTCTGTATAAAATATGCACATCACTGGATGATAATAAATCAATGAATTTAATCATATTTGGCCTTGTTCTGTACCAAAGTGGTATATACTGTCTTCTAATGTTATTATACACCGGGCATTCTAATATGAAGTGGAATTCATCTGCTATTGTTCGTTGAAGACATAATTTACACAGACGCTCGTTCCTAGGAATGTTCCTATGCCTACCTTGTTCATTTCCAAGGCAATGAGAGGACAACCGTATTTTCGTTATTACATTTCTATATTTCTTATTTACTATCAATGTTAAATAATCTGCCATTCCAAAGTTTTGTTTAATACTGTTAAACAACATGATACTTGGGCTACTTCGCGTACACACTCTCCATTCACTAACCATATATATCGTAACATCTTCGTTTGAATATTGGTATAAACGCGTTAATATATGTGTTATATCCTATGTCCTAATAAAAATTCTCCAACTTTCTTTCTTTTCAAACCGGGTACATGTTGAGCATGTCAATAAAGTAGATATTTTAAATAGAAATATTTGTTTATCGTTTTCATAGAAACGTGGCAGTATTGTTTTCTTAAATATTTAAGCCAATGATGTCAACAAAAATATTTTCAAAATATACCAATCCCTTTACAATAAAATATTTCAGGTGGGATTTATGGAGATATTTAATGACATTTTGTCGTCATTCAGGCTATTGTATGCGGCATTTGTCGCATTTGTCTTGTTCGTCTTGAAAACGTTCGTAGCAACTATCGGGAATACGTAATTGCCAAAGATACAGTTTACTGTATATGTTGGCATCATTTATAGAAATAAATGTATCTAAATGATAGAGATAATTTCATTCATTTGATCTTATCATAATTTAACTTTATGTTTACTCTCTTAAGAGAACATATTCTTAAAATTAACCCTAATGGTGTCAATGATTCTGATGATTCTGTTATATAACAAAATTATTGACACAACTATGATCAAATGGTATTTTGATAGGTATAGATAATCAATATTACCACAGTAATCGTTTTATTATTAATTGTTTACCTACGTCTTAATTGGTAGGAAAATAAATCTGATGATAAACGAAAAAACAATAACTTGGTGGAGCATTCACTTGTTTTCATAATTTAATGTCCATTACAGTGGCCGTTATCTTAAGAGTGCAATAAAGTTTCTATGAGTTCGAAAGTTTGCGACTACATTCACGATGTTTCAATACTTTATCTGCATCTATGGTTTACAGGTAAACCTTCTAAAAGCTTTTTCTTACAATTTTTTTTTATCAACATACGAATCTTAATAATACTGCTGAGGCCAACACTCATTATGAAATGGCCATTAAAAGTTTCAGATAATGGTAGATTTATATTAAGATGCCTTCATTTCTACATCATTTGACATCAGCAGGGAACTATTCTAAATAATAATCGTCTCACTTCTGTAATTAACTCCTTGGCATATGTCTGATAAACTGACTAAATTCAATGGTCAGTTTTTAACTTTAATTGCATGATTTTAAAACATATAATTGATAGTATCAGAGATTGCATATAGAGTGTACATATATATCGCTACAAATAATTTTCAGAATAGTCTACAGAGAGTTATAATAACCAGATTTATATTGTAACTTTTATTTTAGTCTTTATAATAATATTTAAAAACATGAAAGTTTAAAAAACCACTATTTGTTTAGATTTAGAAGGTGAAAAACAAGTAGCAGAATCACTAACTAAATAGATAAAAAGGGAAACTTTAAAAAGCCAAACAAAGCAAAACACAGCAAGAAAGTTTCATTTGTCGACGGTAGTTGTCATTTATGGTCGGACAATATCACCTAGCGTTGTTTGTTGTGGAGGCCGTAAAAGATTACCACGTACATATATAATCACAGATGTTATATTTCAGATCTTTGAAGATCGTTCGGCATTACATTATTGTTGTTCTAGTGGTCAGTTTTCATATTTGGCTTTTCTCTAGTTGACTGGCTTACTAAATAGTGTATAATGACCCCTGTTTTATAAATTTGTCTTAATTTGTCTTTTGGCAGCTTGTCTGCGATATGCAGGCTTTTTAACCACTGATCGCCTTTAAAAATTCCATTTCGTTTAGTTTCGCCCATTTTTTCAGTAAGAATACATGTTCATGTATTTATATATTTGGTGACCATACGCCGCCGTTCATGGAATGGCACTTACGTGCCTAATTAAAAATTCGCTCATAACCGCCGTATAAACACATCTACGGATATTTCCAAATTCCAAATTTAACTATTATACTGATTACACCGGTGCTTCGGGGATGGACGATACCTTTCACTTTCCGTAACGGTTCATGCATATGCTTAATCAAACCGGCCCTGCAACATGTTGGGCAATTTGTAGGGATTCTACTACTGTCTTAACACTCAAATACGATACGGTGCTATCTCTCTGGGAAGGCCTAAATCTTATGTTGTAAGAACTTGTTGCCCATTTGATATATACTAATTATTTGTATAATATGTTTTGTAAACATGTATTTAATGCAATAAAATATCTTTAAACTATCTTTTAAATATTCATACATTCGCAGATTGTAAGAACAAATATAAGTAAATAATATCTGAAAAATTTGTCTTTAATACACAGAAAAATAATACGTTCTTTTATGTTTTAACCCTTTCGCTGGCAGAGGGTTATTGTTTTATTGATTACCTATTTGTCAGAGTGTTTTCTAAGAAATTACTGTATTTATAATTATTATTATTATTATTTGTTATAAGTATTATAATAAATATATATGTTTCCAAATATGCTAGTATAATAATAATTATTGTTGATGGTATAATTTTCTTTATATCTATTATTATTTTTATTATTGTTATTAATTAATTATTATTATTATGATTATTATAGAAACGGCAAAAGCCGTCCATATGGCAAATACGCCGAAAATAACAGGGACGGCATAAGCCGTCCCTATGGCAGTGAAAGGGTTAAATTAGCTTTCTATATTATTTATTGAGTTATAAGTCAACGGTGATGGTAAGAAATTAAACAAGAAAAAACTTTTTGGTTTTGCTTAAACTATATGGAAATAATAAATATTGTCAACCTGTATAAAATATTGAAAAATAGAATTAAGTATTGTTTTTTGAAAAAATAACTTTTTTTTCTACACAGCAATCCATTTATCCCAATATGTCTTATTATACCATGTTCAATTCTGTAAAAGCCATGACTTATTTGACACTGACCGGTAAAACATGTGTCAACTAGACAACTACGCTTTTAATGCGTGTTAAGATTATTCGTTTGAAATAGAGAAAATAAGAACCCCTAAAGAAAGGCTAAAACGGCAAAATTGAAAATGTTGCACGCTCGATAGAAGACTGTGTGCATTATGATAGCATGTTACATGCATTGATTATACCATATTGTAAAACAAACATGACAATGCATGTATAATTTGTATATGGAAATATTACTACCAAATTGGCAATAAATGAACTTAAGTCTTACCCAGTTTTAGATTACCCCAGGTTTACGCCCTTCTGATTTAAAATGTTGTCCTGTATCAAATTTAAAGCACACATAAAAAACTGGTTTGTCCTTCCCAGAACCTTATATCATGGCAGTTTGCTTAATACGCAATTTGTGTTTTGATACATTATATAAAATATACATGTTTATCAATTATAATGTGAAATTAATATTTGTTTTCGTTATCATACTTGAACAATGTTCTTCCCAATATTTGCTAATCTCTAGAGAATTATTCTGCAATCAAAAGTTATTGCACTCAACGTTTTATTCCTCTCCGGTGTGAAACAGTTTGAAAAAAATAATGGTAACGTAAAAGAGAATTTATCGTTATTCGACACTTCATATATATTCCTGTCTTTTAACAGCTTCCGCTGTAATGTTATCTTAGAAACAATGTTTTATTGTAGAAGCGTGTCGCATTGCATTCAACAATAACTTGCAAGAATCCTACTCTAACAGAAAACAAAATAATTATATGATTTGACTTAATAAAATAAAAAACAGAAACCTTTATGAAAGCCCAACATGGCAAAATTGAAAATATTACAGGCTCGGTTTGATTGAGTCTGTTCACGGACGATAGTGGTAATTGCAAGCTATAGTCCATGCCCCCTAACACCGGCGTAAGTAGAACATTTAACATAAACTGTTAAAATTTTGAATTTTGAAACATCCGTACAGTAGATGTTTTCATATGGCGGTTGTCAATTTTATGAGGTGTTCTGCATGTAAAGCTGGTAATTTTTTTGCAAAAATTTGTTAACAAGGACGTTCGTGCGCTGAGGTCTTGCTCCACCGCAAAATTACCTATACTATGTTGATGCGACTTAAAACCCAACCAAAAAAAGGTTAAAACATTTACTCCTTAAGGAAAGACAAGCTGTGTCATACTTTTGGGTTTTCTGAGTAATTATTTACAGAAAAAGTGTGTGTTATAGCTTAACCTACCGTTAAAGAAGTACAATTGTATATAAATTATCCTCACGTAATGGACATAGCATGTTATTATAAAGCTGATTCAAAATGCAATAAAAATTACATTCATTGCGATTAAGATACACTCATTGGCTTGTAGTTTTAAAACAAGAGAAATCCAAAGGCTAAAGTGTTACATTATAAGAGCCATCATATACAAAGTATATAGTTTATACATCAACATCAATTTCATATTTAGAAGAATATACATAATATACATGTATAATCAAAAATATGCTTTTCATATTCTGCTAATTTTATGGAAAGAAATTTTTGTGTTTTTTTTATTTTCAGATTATGCGTGTTTTGCATGAAACTGTTATTTGCGTTGCAAACGGTCTCAAGCTTAATTAAGTTGATAACTGGTCTAAAACTTTTACATCAAAAATTAAATAAAGTTAGTTTAGGAAACGATTCTCATTTTCTCGACAGAGGATCGAGCTGACCAAAAGAAGATTGCGTCCTATATATGGCCGCCAATTTACAGTAATTTAAGTACTAAAATTACTAATAATTAAAGCGAATCTTTTTACTTTCAAGCTGTGCTAAATTTATTATGTATTTTAAGAGATTGGCTATTGCAATTGTTATTGACCATCAGAAAATTATAACATTTGTACTAACAGTAAGGGTTGAAATTAAAATTGCCCAAAAAATAAAAAGACTACCTCACTAATTGAACATTATGGATTTTATAGATATCTATTTGGATCATAGGGTTATTGATTACTAAAGTGATATAATTATATTATGACAAAACATAAAGTTCATTTGAATTTTAATAAGCATAATGTCACTTTAAGAAAAATAAAACAAATAATCAATGTTAAAATACACTATATGCTTGCTATGCCTCTAATCCTATTATAAGATATTTTTCTGTTATTTCTGTAATGATCTGTCTTTAATAAAGAATATCTAAATCTGTGAACTAAAGAACGTAAATAATAGGTTTTTTTCCAAAAGTACAGAAAACCGATTACATTCATTTCCTTATTGTAAATAATGTATAAAATGACTTTTGATAAGTCACTTTTGGTATATAAATAATCATGACATTAAACAGTTACTTGTCCACTGATTCACCAATAAAACGGTCAAGTTACGGTAGAAACGTGATAAAATGCTTAAATTGTTATATGTCAAAATCTACTTTGAAACGCACACTCACGAGGCCTCACCTATCTATAGTTGTAGTAAGCTCTTACAAAATGTTTCCTGCAGTTATGTTTATAGCATGTGACTTAAATGACGTTTTTATTTTGTTTACACTTTGTGTTAATGTACATGACTTTTTTCCATGATTGTATTTATAGAATGCTGTGATTGGTTAACACATTAACGTGAAACAAATATATCTACTTCTGTCATTATAAAATGTGAAAAGCTGGAAACATGTGGATTTGTACTGTCCTGGTGATAAACATGCAATACCTACATCATAAATGTATTATTAATGGAATGAATCTATTACTGCACCATATAACAAAATTTATGAAAATAATAGCAGCGTTAAATGATACATTTTTTTCAAGTTTATATGTGATTTTATGCATGTATTCGAACTACATCTCATTTGTCACATATTGTTAAAAGTAAAATAAATTATTTGTGTTGTAAAAAGTTGCCTCATACTTCACTTCAGTGTTGTTATATTTTTCTGGTCCTTCGGGTTAAGAATTGAGTACCGCTCAAGCCGGTGCTAGGGGGCGTGAGGGATGAGGATGACTCAAACCGCGTCTGCAATTTTCATGTAATTTTGTTGTGAGTTATGCTTCCGGGTGATCACTTTGTTTCCAGATTGTTATGATTTCCTGGAACCATATCGTCCTTTCGATAACCAATGAAAAACAACTAAGTGAAGTAAAGAAATGAAAAGTAATTTCTTGCTTGAGGAAATGAGTAGGATTCTTGTTAGGACTTAAACCTTTGACCTCCTTATCCTAAGGCAAGTATATTACAACTGAACCCTTGCTTCCCACATGGTGTACTTCCACGTTAATTGCTCTTAAATACTCGTTAAACGCAACAACTACAAATTCTTTATATATTCGGGTAATAACTGAATACATTGTTGTTATCATTGATTTTGACAACATATATAAGAACAATTTTGAAAAGTGTTGCGTGAGAAGTCAAATGAAGATGTTGGTTATTTTAAAAAATCGTGACAGAAAACCGTGATCATAAGACATATAATACTTTTGGATGCATTAATAATAAGAATAGTGAAATTATAAAATAAATTTTATTCTTTAATATGATTATGACGTAAACAGCCACTTATATAATTTGTCCGTGGTTGTTCAATATATTTTCAAAAGTTCTTGTGCAATTAGATTAGTGGATACTGATTGTAGCGTAGCTGCAATTGTATTCGAAAAATCGACATCGTGCCCGGTATAGCGATTTTCGAAGACATCAAGAATATAATACATCTTTTCATTTCTAAAGCTGATTGTGCACATTCTTTATTAATAGTGTTGTATTGGCACTCAAACTGTAAAACCAGTCTAGGTTTTTATACAAATACTGTGATATTTTATTTAGAAAAATTGAAATCAAGTTCATGGAAATATATATAGTCAATATTTATAAAAAATTAATTTCAATTATTTGATTTTAAGTATACAAATATATTGATTGTAAAACATGCTTAACATGTTGAATGTTCATTTGTACCACATCATTAAAGTAGGACAACTCAATCTGTGACTGTTGGGATACTTTTAGCAAGACTTTGTTACTTGAATGAAAGTTTATTTATCAGTTCATCAACATTAATTCGTAAACACTATTCCCATATGGTCACCATTGTATAAACAGACCCTTATTCATCTTTCATGTTTAAGTTGAAGGAAATATATCGCTGATTATATCAACATTTCACCTATTATTCAAGAGGTCTTGATGGGGTTAAATCATCCGTGTGTCAAAGGCTCATTTTATAGCATTGAATAAATCATTAGAGATTTATAATAATGATGATACCATATATCAATAATTAACTGATCATTTTAGTATTATTTGTAGCTGGTGAATGTGAAACATACAATGTTGTGAAAAGAAAGTTCACTAAAGTTTTTTTTATATCTTAAAGCAGTTTGTAGTGTTAAATGTTTTACTTAACATATTGTGTTTTATACAGCTTTGTTCATCGGAATGAAACCTAACTTTTGGTGCCTCTTGGTGCCCTACTTGGGTGTGTCGGGGGCTGCGTCCTGTGAACGTTGCCTTTGCCATGTTGATCTTTATTCTTGTCTTTTATATTGTACTAACAAAATACCCACAATAACATCAATAAAAAGCTATCATGGTATTTTATCATCATCATCATTATTATTATTATCATTATTATTATTATTATTATTATTATTATTATTATTATTATTATTATTTGTTTACTGTTTTATCATGATTCAATATAATAAACATGAGATTATTTTGAATTACGGCTACATATCACGACTGCTTATATTCACTTAAATTCAATATAAAGACACTTTCTGGAAATAAAACTGTAAAGTTAAGATTTTATGATAAAGTTTTCTGGACTTTCTTTTAAATCTCCTTCATATTTGACATGATATAGTGTCAATTTTAGCAGTAGGTTAAACTTCTTTTTGACTTTGAATTACTTATTTTGTCATATCCCGCTTGCTGTCTGTAGGTAGAGGAAATGAAATAAGTTACATGTCGTGAAAAACGTGCATAGTATCTTTTATGTTTCTAGAACGAAGAAAATAACATTTTATGAGCGAGTTCCGCAAACCAACAATATGTTGTGGTACAGCTGTACTTTTTAAACACAAAATCAAGATAATCTTTTTACTAGATAGTTGCTGCTTACGGAAACCATAATAATTTCAGTGCATTTCATTAAACGGATTTATGAAGAGCTATTGATAAGTACATTTTCATTTTTGTTTTCATGCTTGTGTAGATTAAAACGAGGCAAAATTAAAAACAAACTCATCAAAAATAACGATACGTCTTCCCATTGCAATTTAAGAACCTTACGGCGCTCCGATTTTCAGTGTTGTTATATATTTTTTCTGTTCCTTCGGGATCATTGATTCCAATACCTAAGTGTTGAAAATTGATAACCGCTCAAACCGGTGCTGGGGGCTTGAGGGATGTTGCACTTTTTCATTATCCCTGAAGTGCCGACTAATTCAGACCGAGTCTGCAATTTTCGTGTAGTTATGTTGTGATTAATGCTTCCTTTATCTAGATTAATTTCATCGATATATTTATTACAGGGAAATGTGACCATGTCATCCTTTTTAAATGCACTTAAACCTCTAGGAAAAAAGAAAATCTTAAAATTTGAATCTTTAGAAATACGTGCCACAAACAATCACACTCAGAAATGGTATGTTATACATACAGTAAGGCAGGAAACGACATCATGTATGAAGCCTTTTGTTTTCATATGGTTCATTTAACGAAAGTTACTCTCGTTATTTGTAGCTAGAAATAGGATGATGACAATCATTATATAGAGTTAATGCCCAAATTACAGTAGAACATGACATATAAGGTTAAAAATCAATGTCTCTAAATTGCGCTACGCTTACTATGGTCCGCATAGTGTAGATGCTAATGATAATATATGGTCACACCGACTTTTTGAGGTTATCAGGTTAATCAAACTACACTCAGTTAAATCGGCACCATTTGAGTTTCTCTGACATTAGGAAAACGTGGTCATCCTGACGGCCTTTAATTAACAAACTTATATTCGGTTTTGAGGACAATGGACCTTTTTCCTTTATTGCTGATATATACATTGATGGAATTCCAATTACAATTGAATTTATGCACATCTTTTTACTACAAGTGAGACGATGTGGGAAGGGCCAATTCTCTAATGTTGTTAAAACTTGTGGCCCGACCCTTTTGCTTTTTTATAATAACTATAACATCCATGTATTAACTGTAAATGTATTCGTTACTGTTTTGTAGTATGTTTACATGTGACAATGTATCTGTTTTTGTATAAAATGTAAAAGCAATAAAACATGATTAAACTAAATCCTTTATTGCGGTATTGTGAATTCTTGTTATGTATTCATTCGTGTGATAAAAACGCTTCAAAAAAGTGAAAATGATCCAGTTAATATGGAAGCCTTGGAGGGTCACTTTTGAGTTTCGACTTATAGATTTATTTTACTATTTTCTTATGACTTTTGATTTATGACTTTTGATTTATGACTTTTGATTTTTGACTTATGGATTTTGTTATTTCCCACGTGCTTGCCATTATAATTATAATTTCCAAGGAAAATATGGTAGAATATGACAACGATTCAGACGAGGTAAGTTCATTTGCTTACCTAAGTTTCCTGGAGACTTATTTAAAAAACAAAATATGTGGGCTCATATGCAAGCACAGAATGTTATTCTTATATAAGCCTTTTAAATTGATTAAGAAAAGAAAATACTTTGCTTGCATTGCATTGCATTGCATTGCATTGCAATGGGTATCCATTTTTTATTTTGATTTCCGGAACAGGGATATATAATCTCAAATTAACATACAGCGTATGAATCAAACGCTTTATTTTTTATGTGGGTTCCAGTTTTAAATTCAAACCAGTCTCTTATTGTTGTTTGCTGCAGTTACAATCGGTATTCAACCGCAGTTTATTCTTCGTCCATCTGATATTGAATATAGACCAAATTATAGGCCTTATTTTGACAAAGAAATTTGTGGTTAAGAAGTTTCATGAAACATGGTATTTCAAAAACAATAAGTCATACAGCTTTGAAACTTCACACACTTGTTTAGAACACGCTCTAGGTTAGAAATCTCTGAATTGCATTGTTATCAAATTCAAATTTTTCGATTTTGAATTCATGGTTTAGAATTTTCATGAAAAATGGTTTCTCAAACACTATTTTAGCGATTCCTTTGAAACTTGGAACACATATTAAGTGTTGACATCTAAGATCAATGACCAAGTTTCGTATGAGTGGCGCACAATTTGACATACTTATGCCCATTTTAAAGCTAAAATGTTTTGTCAGATGATTTATGAAATATGGTCCAATAAACCAGCTATGATATAGTATTGAAACTTTATTCGCTTGTTCAGTATCAATAACTTAGGTCACATACCAAGTACAAAGTACATATTATTTGTATATAAACTTTTGTATACAGTTATGTCTTAAGGAATATTTTGTATTTCATTTTGTATATACAGTGAAATTTGAGAAAACCGGACGCTGAGAAAATCGGAACTCTCTAAATACCGGACGAATAATTCAGTCCCAAATTTTCCCTTCTTTAAACTATTGTATTAAACATTGACAATACCGGAATCTGTAAAAACCGAATACCGGACGGTTGATTGGGGACTACAAAGTCAATTATATAGACAATTACCCTGACAATACCGGACGCCGAATGTGTGAAAAGTCTTGTGTACTTATCAATTGGTTGTGTCTAATACGCTAACTGAGAGGTAACTGAACAATAATTGTCTGATTTGTTTATACTGTCTCTTTTCACAGTTTGATTTATTGTAAGGTATAGATGTTACCGTTTTATATAAATGCCAAATGCACGAGACATTGATCAGTTACAATCAGTATGAATAAAAAATAGAGTATTTTCCTATTGTGTTTCGCAACGGAAACGAAATTTATCGGCGCTAAGTTCTATTCCATGGCCGAAAATAATTCGACGAGAGATGTCTATATGTGACAAAGTTAGATTAATTAAAAACAGTGAAACTTTGCCGAAACCTACTTTAAAAATCTGACCAATATGTTATTATTATAAACAAATAAAGTAAACTATATTCGTTAAATCATTACCCATTACCCAAATGTAAACATATGCGGATCGTTATGAGGTCACTGCTGTTCATTTATATCCAAACTTTTATGTCTTTATATGCAATAATGGGACAAAAACAATTAAAACATATTTTTTTTGTATTCTTATCATTTCTTTATTTAGCAATATAGGTACCCATGATCTTGAAATGCAAATATACAGCATCCTTAGTAAGTCATTGCTCGGTTATAATATAAGATCCTGAACAGCTGAAGGGGACATTGAGAATACCGGACCGCTGAGAAAACCGGACAAACCCCTCAGTCCGAAAGCCGTCCGGTTTTCTCAACTTTCACTGTATATGTATTTCATTTCAATTGAGATAACACATACTTTTAACGTTTTCAGTTTAAATTCTAGTAAAGCTACCTGTAGGAATTAAGGACATGCTGTCGAATGGTTTCAACTACAAAGCAGTTGCAAGAGCATCAGCAATACATATTTGTCAAGTTTTCGGAGCCAGTTTAGAAGACTAAGAGGTTTCATGGCAAAACAGCGTTCGTTCCGAGTGGAAAGTAGTACAGTTTAGCAAATGCAAAATGTCCAAACACTAGTGATTTGGTTTTCTTCGTTATTGTCTATGGAAATATTCAGACATTTTTGGAATACGAGCGTTACCATTTCACACTTTTTTCAGACGCTCGATAATTTCAAGTTTTAACCCCACCACTTATTGTGGACGCTTTATTGGAAACACGCAATGTCACGTCCCGCCACGTTTATTTTATTCTGTCCATACCTCCAGTATGGTACAAATCTTGTATCGATATACAGGTCATGGTGAGACAGAGAAAAGTGTGAAAAATCATGAATTCATAATTCTGGCTTTCATAATTTTCAGTATATGCCCATTGTAAATTTTAAAACTTAAAAGAAAGGTATCGAAATCAAACTTTACATGTTCATATAGCTTGGCGAGGCAGAAAGAAACATACTTCTTGCTATCATAGCTACATTTTAGAAAGTCCCCTTTGTTGTTGATATTTTTTTCTCTTTTTTTTCATACTTAGATTTTGTTACACTCATAATTATCTCAAAAACTGTTGGAGGCATCATTTTGAATTTACTGGCGAGACAGAGTGCATTGTGTTGTTAACAAAACTTTTGATTATAACGTTTAATCGTTCTTCTTAGTTAAACATTCCCTTTTTCGACATGCTGTGGGTTTGGGGTATGCTCATTACGAAAGACTATGATATTTCCATTACATATAAAGTCGGTTATTCTTCGGAAAAAAAACGAACTTTTGGACGTTATTTAATATATACATTATACAATGTATACATTTTCTTAAAGTTAACTAGGAAATTTTTAGCTAGAGACTGTGTTTGTTTTTTCTCTCTTTTGAACAAAATAACGCTTTGACAATGATTTTAAAAATCTTGACTTCAATAATAATACAGTCACTCTAGCGTTGCTAGTTTACCTAATTTATCTTATGTTTTCAAAAGCGTCGTTAAATCACTCATGATTTTCTTAGTTTTTCATCAGTAACGTATCAACGATATGTTGTTTTGTAGACGTATTGCATGTATATATGTCTTCTGTGACTTAAATACTTGATGTTTTTGTTGATGGCAGTGTTTATTTTTAGCTGTTCTATAGTATTAGCTTTTAAGTAAGGCATGTGTGCTATTTTAGAAAAAAAACTTACCTCTGTTGTTCTTATCTCTGTTTTTGAATTAAATATAATGAAGCTCAAATTCAGTTTGTTTTGCCTATCTAATGCATTTGTTTTCTTATAAGACAACAATTTTGTTAAACAAAATAAAGCACGGTTGTAGAATAAAAAATGTTTGTTGTTATCTGTTTAAACGCATTTATTCCAAACAACTATTGATAGCTCTGCCAACTTGTCACGGTCAAGACCGTGAGGTAAAAGCCTTTGGTAGTGTGGTCTCTCGGTAGAGGTATGTTGAGGGAGTTGGCTGGTTCCACACAGTTTACTTCTATAGTGATTGCTATTCTATTTCTACTTTGCTCATTTCAACCTCTTACTTATAATTTTAATGGAACACTATCTCTACATAGATAAATAAATTCTCTGTAACATTTAAATACTGTTTATTCCGGTGGGAAATTGCAAGTTTATTTTGGTTATAACAAAGTTACAATAACACAATAATAAATTGTCAACAAATGAGGAAAATGTCTTTTTATCATTCAGGACCAGATTTAATATGATAATGTAAATAAGTACAAGTTTGAAGTAGAAATCACAAGAGTTTCAAGTCATATTTGTGTCAAAACCGTTTTCTAAATTTTATTTGATACCTATAAATTTTCTTCCAACGTATTATGTTAGTGACAAATACGGTACCATATATGGAAATGCCGGATTATTTTTGACATTGGTTCCGATCTTAGCTGTGTCTTACGTAGCATTAGAAAACGGGAACCAAAATTATAAGAGGCGTCGCCGGTTTTGCATAAATTACGTATTCATCCGTCAGTCATAAATTTATTTTTTTATTTTCTGAAATTTCTTATAGAAGTGTAGTTAAATGAAAATCAGTTTTACTAAAAACGAAAAGGTATATAATAAAAGTAAAATTATGTTGTAGTAGCTTTCTGAGGCTATGCGTTATTCTACTTGCAACATTGGAAACTTGATATCTCACTCGACCTTCGGTCTCGCGAGATATCAATTTTCCACCACTGCTTGTAGCAAAATACAAAGCCTTAAAAAGCTACTATTACATAATATTCCGTACATATATCTTCTTTATTTTAATGTATTGTAATGCCTAACGCTTGTACCCTCTTTAATAGTCATCACAGAAAAATAGCGTACCAGTCAACCATGACTAACTTCAACAAGGAATTAAATAATCTATTTCAAGATGTAAAATGTTAATAAAAATTTGTAATAAAGCTACACATCTAGAAAATAGCTAAGAACTGTTTTATCTGAATAAAAGATTCGTTATTTGTTAAGAATAGTTTATTTACTTTAATACTTAATGCTGCAGACGGCACTTATAAATGAATGTCCCGAATTAAAACTTCTATACATATGATTTCACACCAACAATTGATGTTGTTTCTTCACGTAAAAACGATCAACTATGATAAAATCATATGAATGCAATAATTCTAATTTTAAACATCATATGACTTCAACACCACTCTCGGCTGATGTGCTCCTTGCGTTTGGTGATTGTATCACAAATATGCTTATTTTGCATTAATCTAAAATCAAGTAAAACTAATGTTTATACCAAGGCAAAGAGTAACAGCAAATGGCAAAAGTTATAAGTCAAAAGATAAAAGTCATAAGTAAAAAGTGATAAATTATAAGTGAAAAGTCATAAGGCAAAACCTAAAAAAAAAAACACGAGAAAATAAGTCAGCAATTATTACAAAGATCAATTACTATTTTTGAAATAACAATCATATATATTCCTTTTAAATACCATAATACATCCTATAAAGTATGATTGCTATTTGTTGCGAATAAATAAGACGTTTGAATCTAATTACACATACTTGAAATTAAACGTATAACTTATATGTCACGGTACGAATATATTCAGTAGATGATATGCAATCTCGGTGGAGACAGAGCTAGCCCTGTAAGGGGTTCCGGGTTCGATCCCGGTATGGCTGCATATCTTTCTCCCCCTGTGACATTTGGCATAGTAGAAAGTGTCCCTGCCAGTCATGTGGGAGACCGAGGTTCTATTCCTAGTCGTGCAGCCTTTTTGTAACCAGGGCTTGATAGAAGAGATACAACCAGAAGTCGATTCATATAGTGCAGTTAATCTCGTAATAAGTATGCCAAAAACAAAAAGAAATACAGCATGT
This sequence comes from Ruditapes philippinarum, assembly GCF_026571515.1. NCBI lineage: Eukaryota > Metazoa > Mollusca > Bivalvia > Venerida > Veneridae > Ruditapes > Ruditapes philippinarum. The sequence goes on from NW_026865735.1 coordinate 23,026, forward strand.
AATTTACGTAAAAAGTCACAAAATTGCACATACCTATATTGTGATGTAAAAACTTTACAAATTAAAATTTACAGGCTGCTGAGTTGGAAATCTTTAAAAGGACAATTAACTTGTGCAATAAATGTGTTTAGATTTTTCTAGTTATATTAAGATGGAAAAATATGCACGTTTTCTATTATTATAATTTTTTTACAGATATTCATTGCCTAATTAATGCTAAAAAAATCTAAGAGCAAATTACAATTATAACATTTTCAATGCTTTATATATTACAAACTAGCCGGTTAAAGCCGTCCATATTTCACAAAAAAAAATGAATCAATATACTTCTAGAAAGATTTTAGCAAACTTTGATACAAGCCCTTTGACTAAATATAATTTTAGTGATTTTTTAAATTTAGAATGATATGATAAAAAAATGTTCAAATTGGTGAGGAAGAGAAACATTACCATGCATATTTCTATCGTGTCGAGAATAGTCATGCATTAAACATGCATAGTTTATTACTAGAATGTTATTTTTTGCATCTAAACAAACAACACTTGCAAAACATGTTTAAATGAGATTACACGGATATTTTTTTAGACTTTCAATACATGTATTTCTTTTAAATGTATATATTTTTAATGTATATGTTCTGAGTCATAATAATGCCTACAACTCCAAATCCGTACGGTAAATTTTGCTTAAATTTTTCATACAGGTGTCCTTTAGGTATACCACTAAACAATGCTGTCAATTTTACAATGCCTTATAGTGCAAATTAGAGTGGTTATAACTTAAATGATAATTTACAAATATATTGTAATTCGCTCAATATTTACAAACCAATATCTTAAAATAACCATATAATGAAGTGAAATCGTAGACTATCATCTTTATGATTTTAAAACATCATTTTTTGAAACTTAGCCTATAGTAACCTAGTATATATCAATAACACGAAAAAAAATCAGTATTAGTCGTTTCAAAGCGTATTTATATTAAATCTATTCTCAAAATTAAATCTTTCAACTCGGTACACAGTTGTAGTGCTGAATCAGCGTCCATTTTTTCTCGTAATGTACACCACCACTTCTCAATGCGTTGGTTAGATGTGCTTTTTCCAGCTACAAGGCTTTGAGTACCAACTATCGGATCTGTAAAATCGTGTCTGAAGTATTGCTACAATAGTACAATGCAGTTTTTTCCGTACCGACATCACAACCTAGTAATTGGGAGAGGGGGGCTTGATAATGTTCATTAAAGGTGTTTAAAAGAATCTTGCAATAAGGTGTGGGTCGTTATTTGAGTCCAAAACCTCTAACCATGTTATTTTTCTACTATACCCATTCACAGCACCATGAATATAAAATCCTTATGGTTTAAGTTTGTCTTAACCGTCCATATGCCATGGCGTAGTATACGTGTCGGCATAAGCGATGAGCTTTCAGCATCTCAATACCACCCGGATCAAGCGGTCTCATTATTTCCATGACGTCGTCTCCCTTGACGTACATGTGGTAATTCAGCATTAACCTACGCCATATTGTACGGTATTCTATGCGCTGTCCATTTGTTTGTATTTCTCTGTTTATAACATCAGACACAGTCTCAAAAGGAGTATATATTCCATAACGCCGTTTTAAATTTAATTAAGCGTATAAAAAGTCTATTCACTGTACTAAATGACGTCGTAATGCCATGCTGTACCAGAAAGAACTCTATTATCAGCAGAGTTTTGTTTGTTATAGATGTTGAGGGTAGGTATCTTGGCACGGTAGCTTTGGTAATGCTGAACAGTATAATGATGAAGACACAGATCAACATCAAGGTTTTCATCCTCGTTACCTTTTGTCCAGTAGTTGTGTCTGAAATAAGAGTTTATCTTTTATCTAAATCTTTATACATTCATATTATATAAAATGGGTAAATCTGTTAGCTCCGTTTTTTAAAGATTGATAGGTGCGAAAAAAATATTTTAAATGCTAGAAGGATATTTTGTTCAAACTGGTTCTATATCTACGTTTATTCTTAAGTGTTCTTTTCTCAATTGTTAAAATATACAACAAAATTAGACATTGATGAAAATGCAAATGGTGCTCGATTACAATTTTAAGTTAACTTTGTACTTGTGTGTATGAACATAGCACTTGCCGTTCTTTACTAATTCCGTGTCAGCTCAATAAAATGCTGAATTGCGATACATGTTTAATACTGTGCACCATGCCATTTTAGACGTAAAACTTGTATTCCCTGTCTACTTGTAAAACAGTTGTTTGTTACTCATGGACAGATTTTGTGATGAGGACAAAAAATGTATAAGCACTAATATAATGAACATATTTAGAACATAGAGGTTTGTACAAAACACACAGTCACACTTGTGGAATTAAAGTCTGTGATATGTTACCACTATGGGATTATATCAAATAATATTAAATTCCCTCCTTAACACATCCTCTCCTCCATGACAAATCTGAATGAAATTATTTAAAACGTTTAAAAACATACCTGAAACCAAAGTTGCTGCTTTCAGCTTCTAGAGCACGTGTAAAATGGGTTAGCCAAAAGTCAAAAGGCGTAAGTCACAAATCAAAAGTCAAAAGTCGAAAGTCAAAAGTAAAATATCCGTAAGTCGAAACTCAAAAGTGACCCTCCAAGGCTTCCATAAGTTAATCCAAACTATAGATATATCCAAATATTGTCAAAATGAAGTGATAAATATTCCAAAATGTAACATATATTTGTAAATATAGATGACAAAAAGTTGTTTTACAAAGTGTGACTACAGATACTATTTGAATATTCCTCTAATTTTCAACATTTTCTTTTAAAGAAACAGATCTGTATACAAAATTTTATTCTGACTACATGTATTTAATATATTCAGAAGCCAAAATATATTTTTCTATAACATTGATAATTATTTTATTTTTTTGTATATTAATTGTATTATATTTTAAGTGATGGTTGATGTAGCAATAAATTTGCATGAAAATTAGAAACTATCAGATACGTTTTGACAAGGGACTAAGTTTTATACCAAACTTCCTGAAAGCTACATTACTGGTAATGAAACTATCAAATACTCTCTACTGAATAATTTAACGAACCAGAAATGTAATAAATCTCTCTTCAATACTCGAATGACTAAAATTAACGATCATGATTTCCGTAAAGTAATAAAACTAACGTTGTTTAATTTGACATGAGAATACATTTAACAACTCGACTCCTGAGTTTTTGAATTATGCCACGGTGAAATTAAAGGGTTGTCTTTTACTCGTAAACGTGGTTAAGGAGGAGAGATTGACTATATATATTTCTCTGATATATTTGTACACTTTTTATCTTAACGTTATTTAGAAGTCCTAAACCGTACGAAGTATTTTTGCAAATCAATTAAAAAAGCTGTGGACGTATATTTGCTTTTTCTACTTTTGATATTTTGAATAAAGCATTGCTTGTTTCTATCATTATAGAAATATAATCAGATTACTCACACTTCTAACCACCTGCCCTTAACCGCTGTGGGTTCAAATCCAGACAGGGACATTGAATTATCTCATGTGAGGAAGCTATCCAGCTAGCTTACGGAACGTCGGTGAAGTCACTTAGGATACTTAGGAGCCCGTTCATGCCTAGAATTATGCAATATGACCTATAATGTGTTGGTGCGACGTAAAACCAAAACCAAAAACAAACTAAAAATAAAAGATGACTGAATATTTGTGTGATCATGTATATATTTAAGAATGATTTGTAACGTTCCGCAAAATTATTTAAAGGATTGCATCCGGATTGGTCACTTTTGGTATATAAATAAACACGACATTAAACAATACGTTGTTCACTGATTTCCCAATAACACAAACTAGTTTTCTCATGTTTAAATTGTCATATATTGATGGTGAATGTCAAAATACAACTTCAAAACGCACACTTACGATGCCTTACCTATCCACAATTGTAGGAAGCTCTTACAGGACAGAGCAGAACATACCTTTAACTCAAAACTGTTTACAATTACATGAGAATACAGTGCAATATTAAATATGATAATTTCATTTCACATGACATGGAATTTTCATTTATGTCATGTAACAACAAATATAGACAAAATGTAACGAGCAGTTATGGCTTTAGTTTGTGAAATAAATTACATTTTTTTACATCTTGCTTTAATGTACATCTTTTTTCCAGGATTGTATTTATTGAATGTTTAGACTGGTTAACACATCAATGTAAAACAAATATATCTACTTCTGTCATTATAAAATGTGAAAAGCTGGAAGCATGTGGATTTGTACTGTCCTGGTGATAAACATGCAATAACTACATCATAATTGTATTATTAATGGAATGAATCTATTAACTGCATGTAACAAAGTTCATGGAAATAATACCAGCGTTTATTTATTTATTTTTTAAAACTGTATATGTGATTTTGTGCATCTATCTAAACAACAGCTTATTTTGCCTACAATTGAACACAAGTGAAATTAATTATTTAGGTTGTTACAATTTTCCGGAACTATATCGTCCTTATATATATATTGTCCTCGATAACCAGTTAATAAACTTTAGTGAAGTAAAGAAATGAAGAGTAAATTTCTTGCTCAAAGAAATAAGTAGGAATCTTGTAAAGACTCGGACCTTTGACTTCCTTATCCTGAAGCAAATATTCTACAACTGAACCCCTGCTTCCCGCATAGTGTACTACCGCGTTAATTGCATGAAAAACACTTCTAACGCAACAACTACATTTTTTTTAATATATTCGGGTTATAACAGAATACATTTTAGTTATCGTTGAATTTGACAACATACATATGAACAATTTTAAAAAAAGTGTTGCGTGAGAAGTCAAATGAAGATGTTGGTTATTTTAAAAAATCGTGACAGAAAACCATGGACATTAGCAGATCTCTTAAAAGAAAAGTTCAAATTATAAAAAGCAATCCATTGAAAATTATTTATTTTCTTTAATGCGAATAAATAGTTATGTCTAATTGAAAAACATAACACATAGCTTTTTCCGTTTAACCTTAAATTCAATTTAAGAACATTTTATTGATTTGACTCTTGGTAGATGAACAGTTTGCATCAGAATTAAGACAAAGTGAAAGTATTAGTTCAAAAATCTTCATATTAAATAGAGTTTGTGCTTCTATTAAATAAAGAAATTAAACGAAATTCCGCGTATAGCATTTGGTATTTTATAAAGGTTTCTTTCGTTGTATTTACTAGATATGACAATTACAATTATCAAAATAAGAAAGTAAGTAAATCATGTCTGGAAACCGTTATGCGTTTTATAATAGCAAATACATGTTATAATATAGGATCAGATCTTTCGATTCAGAAACTTTTCTTTTAAAGTTCACGGAAAATCTAATTCATTGCTTTCGTTTTTTTCCAGATTGTGCATATTCTTTATTAATAGTGTTGAATTGGCACCCAAACAGTAAAACGGGGCTATGTTTTTATACAAATACTGTTATAAAATTTGTAATCAAGTTCATGGAAATATGTATTGTAAATAATGGTAAAAAGTAATTTCAGTTAGTATACAAATGTATTCGATTCGAAACGCATGCGCTTGCAACAGATACGTTGTTGAATGTTCATTTGTACCACAGCAACTCAATCTGTGACTGTTGCGATATTTTTATCAAGACTTCGTTACTTGAAATAAAGTTTATTGAAATTTATGTTCATGTTATGTTTATGTCAATTTATCAGTTCATCGACATTAATTCGTAAACACTTATCTCATATGGTCACCATTGTATAAACAGACCCTTGTTCATCTTTCATGTTTAAGTTGAAGGAAACATATCGCTGATTATATTAACATTTCACCTATTATTCAAGAGGTCATGATGGGGTTAAATCATCGTATGTCAAAGGCTCATTTCATAGCATTAAATAATTCATTAGACTTATGATAAAAATGATACAATATATCAATAATTAACTGATCATTTTAGTATTATCTGTAGTTGGTGAATGCGAAAAATATAATATTGTGAAAAGAAAGTTCACTAAATCACTAGAATTTGATTTCTGAACAGAATGAATAACTAAGACATATGCTTACATTCTAAATTTGTAACGCCAATGAATTGAATTTCTCATTTATTGTTATTTTTTATATCTTAAAGCAGTTTGTAGTGTTAAATGTTTTACTTAACATATTATGTTTTATACAGCTTTGTTCATTGGAATGAAACTTAACTTTTGGTGCCTTCTGGGTGCCCTACTTGGGTGTGTCGGGGGCTGCGTCCTGTGAACGTTGCCTTTGCCATGTTGATCTTTATTCTTGTCTTTTTTATTGTACTAACGAAGTACCCACACTCACATCAATAAAAATCTATCGTGGTATTTAATCATCATTATTATTATTATTATCATGATTATTATTATTATTATTTGTTTACTGTTTTATTATGATTTAATATAATTAACATGAGATTATTTTGAATCACGGCTACATATCACGACTGTTTATATTCACTTAAATTTAATATAAGGACATTGTCTGGAAAGAAAACTGTAAAGTTAAGATTTTATGATAAAGTTTTCCATTACCTTTTTTACTCTTATTCATATTTGACATGATATAGTGTCAATTGTAGTGGTAGGTTGAGCTTCTTTTTGATTTTGCAACACTAATTTAGTCATATCCCGCATTAGTTTGTTGTTTGCTGTCTGAAGAGGAAATGAAATAAGTTACATGTCGTGAAAAACGTGCATAGTATCTATTATGTTTCTGGAACGAAGAAAATAACATTTTATGAGCGAGTTCCGCAAACCAACAATATGTTGTGGTACAGCTGTACTTTTTAAACACAAAATCTAGATAATCTTTTTACTAGATAGTTGCTGCTTACGGAAACTATTATAAATTTAAAACGGATTTACGAAGAGCTATTGAGAAGTACAATTTACTGAACGGATTCACGAAGGACAATTAAGAACTTCAATCTCTATCATAACCCTTCACATATTAAGATTCAAATAGCATATCTGAATATACGGTAAAACAGTCCTACATCTCTCACTTTGAAAAAACGCGTTTTCTTTTTTTTCAACAATACAAATATGGGATTATGTTACATTTGATATTCCATGTTGAAAATATTAACATTTCCGCCATTGTCAATGATTATTTTGATCGCAACTTTCACACTTTTAATATATTCTGTATAATATGCTTTGTTGGACTTTCTATAATTTCTCAAAAATTATTGCAAAAATGTAAGCGTCAAATATACAATGACGAAGAAGTCAGATAGACTATCGGAGGAGTGTTCTGTCAAGTTTCAAAGTTTATTTCGGAACTCAGTTCATGTACACACATGACAATATGAGCTATAGCATATAAACGTACATTACATAAAGAGGCATAGCATACACACGAAAATAATAATATTGATAAAATTCATCTAACAACATGGAGAGAGACACGCTTTTTCAAGGACATGATGAACATGATGTCGATATGTTCAGATATTCAGATTGTAACATATATACATAAACGTTTTTGAAAGACACACATATAAGAATAATAGGGGATTTTATGTTATTATTTTCAATCAATGTTAAAATAGGACTATGCGGTTTGTAAGCAGGGAACAAATTTCATACAAGGACAGTTATAGTGAAGACATTTCTCATTCTATTGCCTTGACGTATTTGGGGATTATGTTTCATCCAGTTGTGATCTTTATAATCATATTTTCGTTTTCTTTATAATTTATGTTTTTTGCTGAACATCCGGTGCGTTTGGAAGGTATACATTGGAAATATTTATTGTATGTGAGAAGTTAGCAGTTAACAGTGAGCTAAGCAAAAAGGCATTACGATTTAGATAGGGAAATCAATGATCTGCTGTTATGCTTAGCTGGGTAAGCAATCTAGCAGAGCTTTCCAAAATAAAGTGTAGAAATGCTTTGCTGGTATGCTCGGCTGGGTAAGCAATCTAGCAGGCCATTACTAAATATAGAGTAAAAATGCTCTGCTGGTATGCTCAGCTGGCTAGGCAATCTAGCGGGGCATTCCAAAATATAGCGTAAAAATGCTCTGCTGGTATGCTCAGCTGGCTAGGCAATCTAGCAGGGCATTCCTAAATATAGTGTTAAAATACTCTGCTGTTCTACTCAGCTTGCTAAGCAATCTAGGGGGACATTCCAAAATATAGTGTAAAAATGCTCTGCTGTTATGCTCAGCTGGCTAAGCAATCTAGCGGGGCATTCCAAAATATAGTGTAAAAATGCTCTGCTGTTATGCTCAGCTGGCTAAGCTATCTAGCGGGGCATTCCAAAATATAGTGTAAAAATGCTCTGCTGTTATGCTCAGCAGGCTAAGCAATCTATCGGGACATTCCAAAATATAGTGTAAAAATGCTCTGCTGTTATGCTCAGCTTGGTAAGCAATCTAGCGGGGCATTCCAAAATATAGTGTAAACATGATCTGCTAGTATGCTCAGCTGGCTAGGCAATCTAGCAGGGCATTCCTAAATATAGTGTAAAATTGCTTTGCTGTTATGCTCAGCTGGCTAAGCATCTAGCGGGACATTCCAAAATATGGTGTAAAAATGCTCTGCTGAATTGCTCAGCTGGCTTGGCAATCTAGAAGGGCATTCCTAAATATAGTGTAAAAATGCTCTGCTGGCAAGCTCAGCTGGCTAAGCAATTCCTAAATATAGTGTTAAAAATGCTCAGCTGGCTAGGCAATCCAGCAGAGCATTCCTAAACTTAGTGTAAAAATGCTCTGCTGGCAAGCTCAGCTGGCTAAGCAATCTAGCAGAGCGTTCCAAAATATAGTGCGAAAAATGCTCTGCTGGTATGCTCAGCTAGCTAAGCAATCTAGCAGGGCATTCCTAAATATAGTGTTAAAATGCTCAGCTGGCTAGGCAATCCAGCAGAGCATTCCTAAATATAGTGTAAAAATGCTCTGCTGGCAAGCTCAGCTAGCTAAGCAATATAGCAGAGCGTTCCAAAATATAGTGCGAAAAATGCTCTGCTGGTATGCTCAGCTAGCTAAGCAATCTAGCAGGGCATTCCTAAAAATAGTGTTAAAAATGCTCAGCTGGCTAGGCAATCCAACAAAGCATTCTGAAAAGTAGTGTAAAAATGTTCTGCCGGAATGCTGAGCTGTCTAGGCAAACTAGCAGGGCATTCTTAAATAAAGTATAAATTTCGTTGGTCTGCAACTGGTTATTTGGCACTCGTAGACTTTTTAAAATATTTAGTGCCAATGCAGATAATGACATTTTTTTTATTTCTACGAGACCCTCAAGTGTCTATTTCTTTGGTCTCCGACTGATTCTGGGACGATCGCAGACTTTCAGGAATTTTTGGTGTTAATGCAGATAATGACATTTGTGAATTTTTAGGACCATCCAGAGTCCATTTCGTTGGTCTGCGAATGTTTCTGGAACACTCGCAGACTTTCAGAAATTTTCGGTGCCAATTGAGAGAATGACATTTTTACTTCAAAAGGACCCTCCTGAGTCTATTTCGTTGGTCTGCAACTGATTCTGAGTCACTCGCAGACTTTCAGGAATTTTGGTGTCAATGCAGAAAATGATATTTTTGACTTATTGGGACCTTTCTGAATCCATTTTTTTTTGGTCTGCGACTGATTCTGAGGCACTCACAGACTTTCAGGAATTTTTGATGTCAAGGCAGATAATGACATTTTTTACTTCTAGGGACCATCCAGGGTCCATTTTTTTTGGTCTGCGACTTAATCTTTGACAGTCACAGACTTTCAAGAATTGTTGGTGCCAATAGAGATAATTACAATTTATGACATTTTTGACCATCCAGAGTCTATTTTGTTGGTCTGCGACTGATTATTGGGCACTTGCAGACTTTCAGGAATTTTTGGTGCTAATGCATATAATGACAATTTAGGGTAAAAATGCTCTGCTTATGACTAAGGGGTCCTTAAAAGTAAAAAAAGTCATGATCTGCAATGGCACTAAACATCCTGAAAGTCTGCGAGTCTAAAGGAATCAGTCGCAGACCCAAGAATGTACTCTGGCGGTTCCCTAAAAGTCAGAAATGTCATTATCTCCATTTGAATCAAAATTCCTGAAAGTCTGCAAGTGTCCCAAAATCAGTCGCAGACCAGCGTACTGAACTCTGGTGGGTCGCTTGAAGTCAAAAATGTCATTATCCCCATTGGCACCAGAGATTCCTGAAAGTCTGCGAATGTCCTAGAATCAGTCGCAGACCATAAAAATGGAATCTGGCGGTTCCCTAGAAGTAAAAATTGCCATCATCTCTATTGGCACCAAACTTTCCTGAAAGTCTGCGAGTGTCCAACAATACGCTGCAGGCCAATGAAATGGACTCTTAAAGGTCCCTAGAGGTCAAAAATATGATTATTTCCATTGGCAACAACCATTCCTGAAAGTCTGCAAGTGTCCAAGAATCAGTCGAAGACGACCAAAATGGACTCTTGAGGGTCCATAGAAGTCTTTTTTGTCAATATCAGCAATGGCACCAAAATTCCTGAAAGTCTGCGAGTGTCCTTCAAAAGTCGCAGGACAATGAAATAGTCTCTTAAAGGTCCTTAGAAGACAAAAATATCATTATTTCTATTGGCACCGAAAATTCCTGAAAGTCTGCGAGTGCCTCAGAATTGCCTAGAAGTCGAAAATGTCAATAAAACTTTCTGGAACTCAGAATCAGTCTGCCAACTTAGCATTCCACCAGAGCATTTTTAACTAAATGTCGGAATGCCCTGCTAGATTGCCTAGCCAGCTTAGCATTCCACCAGAGCATTTTTACACCATATTTAGTAATGCCCTGCTACATTGCCTAGCCAGCTAAGCATTCCACCAGAGCATTTTTGCACTATATTAAGGAATGGTCTGCTATAGTCCCTAGCCAGCTGAGCATTCCAGCAGAGCATTTTTACACTATATCTAGTAATGCTCTGCTAGATTGCCTAGCCAGCTGAGCATTCCACCAGAGCATTTTTTCACTATATTATGGAATGCTCTGCTATAGTGCCTAGCCAGCTGAGCATTCCTGCAGAGCATTTTAACACTTTATTTAGTCATTCCCTGCTAGATTGCCTAGCCAGCTTAACATTGCAGCAGAGCATTTTACACTATATTTCGTAATGCTCTGCTAGATTGCCTAGCAGCTTAGCATTCCACCAGAGCATTTTTACACTATATTTAGGAATACCCTGCTAGATTGCCCAGCCAGCGTAGCATTCCAGCAGAGCATTTTTACACTATATTTAGTAATACCCTGCTAGACTGCCTAGCCAGCTTAGCATTCAAGCAGAGCATTTTTACACTATATTCAGTAATGCCCTGCTAGATTGCCTAGCCAGCTTAGCATTCCAGTAAAGCATTTGTTCACTATATCTAGTAATGCTCTGCTACATTGCCTAGCCAGCATAGCATTCCAGCAGAGCGTTTTTACACTGTAATTAGTAATGTCTTGCTAGATTGCTTACCAAGCTTAGCATTCCAGCAGAGCATTTTAACACTATATTTAGGAATGCCCTGCTAGATTGTCTAGCCAGCTTAGCATTCAAGCAGAGCATTTTTACACTATATTTAGTAATACCCTGCTAGACTGCCTAGCCAGCTTAGCATTCAAGCAGAGCATTTTTACACTATATTCAGTAATGCCCTGCTAGATTGCCTAGCCAGCTTAGCATTCCAGTAAAGCATTTGTTCACTATATCTAGTAATGCTCTGCTACATTGCCTAGCCAGCATAGCATTCCAGCAGAGCGTTTTTACACTGTAATTAGTAATGTCTTGCTAGATTGCTTACCAAGCTTAGCATTCCAGCAGAGCATTTTAACACTATATTTAGGAATGCCCTGCTAGATTGCCTAGCCAGCTTAACATTCAAGCAGAGCATTTTTACACTATATTTAGTAATGCCCTGCTAGATTGCCTAGCCAGCTTAGCATTCCAGAATAGCATTTGTACACTTTATTTAGTAATGTCCTGCTAGATTGCCTAGCCAGCTTAGCATTCGAGCAGAACATTTTTACACTATATTTAGTAATGCCCTGCTAGATTGCCTAGCCAGCTTAGCATTCCAGCAGAGCATTTTCTCACTATATTTAGTAATGCCTTGTTAGATTGCCTAGCCAGCTGAGCATTCCAGCAGAGCATTTTAACACTATATTTAGTAATGCACTGCTAGATTGCTTAGCCAGCTGAGCGTTCCAGCAGAGCATTTTTTCACTAAAGCTAGGAATGATCTCCTAGATTGCCAAGACAGCTGAGTATTGCAGCAGAGCATTTTTACACTATATTTAGGAATGCCCTGCTAGATGCCCAAAACAGCTGAGCATTACAGCAGATCATTACTTTCCCTATATAAATTGAAATGCCTTTTTGCTTAGCTCACTGTTCACTGCTAACTTCTCACATACATATATTTATTGACTGCTTTGAAGTTTGTAACATCCGAGGTTTTTCGGCGCCATATGACCTAAACTTTGTTGGTGCGCCGTAAAACCAAAAACAAATAAATAAATATTTTTGGAACATTAATTGTAGTACATGTATATGTATGAAAAAGTGATATAAGTACACTTAATAAAATTATAGTGTGTGTTTCTCTATAAACAATAAAGACCCCTCATTTAATGACGAACAGTATCATTCATAACAGCAAGGGGTCTTTCGTGTTTGTTTAGGTTGAAAATGAAACAAAACTTAAGAAAAAACTCATTCATCAAAAATAACGAAATGTCTTTCTATCAGCTGTAGAACTTCATTGCGCCCCGAATGCTATATTTTTCTGGTCCTTCGGGATCATTTATTCCAATACCTAAGTGTTTAAAATTGAGTACCTCTCAAACATGCGCAGAGGATGTAAGGAATGTTGCACCTTTTCATTTTCCCTCGTGTACAGACTCAATCGGGAGAGTCTGTAATTTTCATGTAGTATATTGTGATTAATGCTTCCGAGGGGTTACACTTTATCCAGATTTTGTTGTCATCGATATACTTATTACAGGGTAATTTAACTATATCATCCTTTTTTAAATGCACGTAAACCTCTAGGGAAAAAGAAAATCTTAAAATTTGAATCTTTAGAAATACGTGCTACAAACAATCACACATAGAAATGGTAGTAAAACATACAGTAAGGCAGGAAACGACATCATGTATGAAGCCTTTTGTTTTCATATGGTTCATTTAACGAACGTTACTCTCGTTATGTGTAGCTAGAAATAGGATGATGACAATCATTATATAGAGTTAATGCCCAAATTACAGTAGAACATGACATATAAGGTTAAAAATCAATGTCTCTAAATTGCGCTACGCTTACTATGGTCCGCATAGTGTAGATGCTAATGATAATATATGGTCACACCGACTTTTTGAGGTTATTAGGTTAATAAGACTGGAAACCTTTTCACTACGCTCAGTAAAATGAGCACCATTTTAGTTTCCCTGACATTTTAGCAAAAACATGGTTATCTTGACTTTCCTTTATTACGAAACTTTTTTTGGGGGAGGGGGGGGGTGGTTGAGGACAGTAGACCTTATCCCTTTACTAGTGTAAATTGCAAGCGTTATTTTGAATTCCTGTAATGTATTTATCCGTGTGGTAAAATAGAGAGAGAAAAGAATCCCTAAAGAGAGCCTAACACGGCAAAATTGAAATTGTTGCAGGCTCGGTTTTATTGAGCCTGTTCATGGATGGTATTGTTGATGCAAGTTACCGTCCACCCCCCCCCCCCTGGCACCGGCTTTAGCAGTATTCAACGTTGAACAAAAACTGGTAAATTTGGAATTTTGAAACATCCGCAGATGAGTTCATATGGCGGTTATCATAGAACCTTGAATGTGACACGTTAGTGCCATTCCATGAAAAGCAGCATATGGTCCCCAAGTATCAAACATGCGTGTGCCCTAAACGAGAAAACAATTGACGGAACTAAATAAAACGGAATTTTGATAGGGGATCAGAGGTTATGAAGCCTGCATATCACAGATATGATTTAAAAAAACAGGCCACAATTCCAAGTGTGATTCAACAGTATTCAAGTGAGGAATACTGGAACGCTTCTTAAAGCAGTGAAAAAGAAGGAATTATCATTCCTAAATATCTTTTATAAGATGAGTTGTGAAAATGCACTGGTTAATATTTTCAAAATAAAATGATAAATATTCCAAAACGTAACATAATTAGATCTATATTTATGAATACAGATGACAAAAAAGTATAACAGACAGTGAGATGATTCGCAACTACATATTGCATATATCCCTCTAACTGTCAACTGCTTCTCTTTATAAAGAAACAATTTTTGATTCACAGCTTCATTCTCACTACATGTATACATGGCACCTTAAGAAGTCAAAATATATTTTTCTATAACATTGATTATTACTGTTTGTATTTAAATTGTGATACATTAATGTATATAACTTATGGTGGTCGTTGATGCAGCAACAAATTGCATGGAGATCGGAAGCAATCAGATACGTTTGACAAGGAACTAAAACTTGAAATCTATATCTCTGGTAATGAAACTATCAAATACTCTCTACTGAATAATTTAACGAACCAGAAATGTAATAAATCTCTCTTCAATACTCGAATGACTAAAATTAACGATCATGATTTCCGTAAAGTAATAAAACTAACGTTGTTTAATTTGACATGAGAATACATTTAACAACTCGACTCTTGAGTTTTTGAATTACATGTATGTCGCGGTGAAATTTGACGTGGTTCAGGAAAAAAGATTGATCGTGATAGTTTTTCTTACATATTTCTCTAAAATATTTATACTCTTTTTATCTTAACATAATTTAAAAGTCCTAAAATGTACGATATCAATCAAAAAAGCTGTGGACGTATATTTGCTTTTTTCTCTTTTTTTTCTTTTTTTGCTATTTTGAATAAAGCATTGATTTTTCTATCCTTATATAAAAAGAATCAGATTACTCACACTTCTAACCACCTGTCCCTCACCAAAGTGGGTCAGATAATTTTTTATGTGAGGAAGCTATCCAGCTAACTTAAAGAACATCGGTTGTTCAACTCAGGTGGAACCTTTACTGTAAAACGTATGAACAACGGTCTATGGTCTCCAAGTAAAAGAATGCGTTTGGCCTAAACAATAAAACAATGGGAGGAACTGAATAAAATGGAATTTGGAAAGGGTATCAGAGGTGATGAAGCCTTGAAATCTTTAAATACCGGAAAGACCAGTTAGTGGCGTGAATACTTGTTAGATATTTATAATTATATAGGAGACGGTGATATATTATCTAAGAAGAATATCACTTAGATAAAATGTTACGAAATAAAATACAAAATGACGAATATATTAAATTAGACATATAGACGTATTTCGTATACCTGAATATGAACTTTTCCGCTTTTTCCTTCATACCTCGCGATATGCGCATTATTAACACATGTAATATTCATTGAAGGGGAGAGGTGGGATGAAAGTTACGGTCTGGTTGTTGACAAGCAGATTGTCTGGTCTGTAGATCTGCTGAACTAAGGGAGGCAACAAACGATGCTAATATCTACTCAGCTGTAAGAGTGTTCGTTCTTGCTTCTCTTCACAATGAACATATTAGTTTATATAAACATTTCATTTACATGATAATTGACAAATAATAAGTAGGAAGCTTGAAAAGCTTAAAGATCCTGTATGTTGTAATTATGGTTGTTAACACACTTAAGTGAAATTTTATATGTGCACATAATTATGCTTCTAAAACAATTTTCAAACATCGAAGAATATGCAAATACTTATGCACATTATATGTAATAATTAAAATATATGCATTCATTTCTTATCGAAAAATTGGAGAAAATACATTTCTAATTACCTCCCTCCGGTAATATACTGCTATAATGCTTTTTGGACCTTACATTATTGATAAATCTACATTTGAGCATTATATTTATGATATGAAACTATGGAAAAAAATGAGTCACAGGATCTTTAACGAAAGTTAGCAATTTGCAACCAGGTTGTCCTAATCGAACCGATCTTAATAATAAAGTATCTATAGACATAAAAAAAGGAAAATCCTATAGCTCTGTAGCATTAATACACGTGAGTGATAAATGTACAAATTAGAAGGCTTTAAATTAAACAAGAATAATAATAGAACTTTTAAAGGTATTTGATAAATTAAAGAAAGAAATTATGGAAATGAAAGTAAATTTTTGAAACTGAATATATTAATATTGTATAATATTATAGCCATTAGAAAATTTGTTCATTTAGTATTACTCTCTTTAACTTGTTACATTTCTAATGACCATGAAAGACCCCTTGCTTTTATGAATAATACTGTTGTCATAAATGATCGGCGTTTATTGTTTATTTAGAAACACATACTTTAATTTTATTAATAATTATTATTGTACTTATATGCCGAAACAGGAAGATGATTTTTGCTAACCTCGGGCTTTACAAACTATAAGCAATCAATTTAAATTAATGTCGACCTTTTATAAGCATCGGATGTTCAGCAAAAACATAAATTATGAAGAAAAAACGAAAATATGGTTATAAAGATCAACAAGGGAGGCCATTGTTTACGAAACATATTCCCCCAACACGTCAAGGCATACAGGAACACAGAAAGGGCAACCAGCAGGGCGGCACAACACAGTCTAAGCTTAACAGATAGATACAATAGGATGAAAAATGTCTTTGCTATAACAATATACCCAGGTATGAAATGTGTCAGGATCAAACCACGGTAATCAATTTTTAAGAATATTGATTAAATAACAAAAAATCCATTACATTTCTAATATGCCATAGACAATGAATACACAAATAAATTTTATATTTAAAAAAAGTATGCAATATGTGTATCAAGTAAGCCCTTAAGTTCTATATACCGTCAGTTAAATTTATGATTTGGCACTTATACACTAACAATCGTTGAAATAAAAAAAAAACAACAACATAAGACACCACCGTTCTCTGGTTTAACAAAGTATCTGAGAGAAAGAAAAAAACAATTGACTGCATAGAAGAGAAACACGACTGTGTGAACCATTCGAACAAATATGGGTTATTTGTTTCGTTTAAGAGGATATGCTACATATCTCCATAAGCAGTGAGGAAAATAAAACATTTTCACGAACGCGTATCGCGAACAAAATCATAAATATTTCTCACATTCTATATAGGTTCTATCCTTAGAAAGACTGACACTTTAAAGAATATTCATAAAGACCCCTTCCCCGCCAATGTTGTCGAATTCGTTTTTAGATGGATATAGCTATGAAAAAAAAACATCTTTGACCTCTTTTTTTTATAAGTGATATCTTGTATTATACCGCATTATATTATTTTTATTAAATGACAGGGCAACATCCAAATTTGGCGCATAAATATGGAATCTACGGCAGCCAAAAAGTGACAACTTCGCGATAATTATTCGTTAAAAAGCTATAGCGTATTCAAGAGAAAAATGTAACTAAAAATGCAACTAGAAAATAGCGTATTTTCCGACCGTTTTCGTCGTTGTAACCGCTTCAGAACAAAAATCTTGTAAGAGTGATTTAGTTTTTTTTTTCGGTCATGCTTACGATATGACTTATTACTTTTTACTTCAACGTACAATACGCAACAAATATGTTTATGCAAATATATGCAGTCATGAACATTAAAAAAGAATTAGTCTTGGGAACGAGATACTATGTCGGGGGCACGAGTTACTAAGTCGTGGCCACGAGCTAATTAATTCGTGGGAACGAGATACTTTGTCGTTGCCACGAGTCACTAAGTCGTGGGAACGAGATAATATGTTGTGGCCACGAGATTCTATGTAGTGGCCACGAGATACTATGTCGTGGCTACGAGTTACTAAGTCGTGGCCACGAGATAATTAAGTCCTGGGAACGAGATAATTAAGTCGTGTGCACGAAATAAATAACCAATCAGATTACACTATTTACATTAGTTTTCCTTATTAACTAGACATGTGCTATAGTACAAGGATGCCCTACTTCACCTGCCTGTCAAAGTGCCATTTATACAAGTTATTGATTGGTCAATGATTTTACATTTAGCGTCATTGTAACCCTGATTTTTCACCCGATGACCTCAAAATTATTAGGTGTCATCTACTGATCAGGGTCAATGATATTTCTAGGTTATATAAACCATGGCTTATTCCATCTAAATTATTCATCAGACAAGGATTTTACATGAATTGTCATGGTTACCTTGACCTTGAACATCATTATAGGCTATCTACTGTCCATGGGCAATGTCCCCACCAAATAAAAATAATCTAGGACTTATTCCTTCTAAACAATGTTAACAGACCGTTGTACGTACAAACTCACCAATTCTATCACAGAATTGTCCCCACAAAGGACACAAAATACGCTATTGACAATTAATTTATCTGTTTCAAACGAATATTATCTACAGAGAAAAAGGGGGACACATGTAATTAATGCGAATCTACATATATTTTTATTCAACATAAAGATATTTATCAAACAGTTTAGAAGGGGAGTTAACTGTTGACATGTCTGGTACATGATTAGTAAGATTACTGTCCCTTTACTTAATAACTCTTGAATGGGTGTTGTCTAACTCATTCTGTATGTTTCAAATATTTGGAAAGTTTTCAACATTCTTGAAAATGTTATCATTAAATAAACAAAGTGGATAATAAATAAACATCTTATCTATAAACTTCCTAGTTTTTACAAGATAACACGCTCATCATTTCTCAGAGGAAGCTAATGTTTTATAGTGCCTGAAAGAATCGCAAGTGCAATGGCTTTACATTTACACTAAGTTTTCAGACATTTTTGAAGAAAAATCAGCCCTTTTTTATTTTTACTTTTATAAAGCTATCTGTTTGCTGTGTTGAAAGCTAATTTCACAATTGCATTTGGAAGTTAAGATATTTTTTAATTGAAAAGGATTATTTGATTTGTAAATGCCATATGCCCATGCTTAACAATTATTCTTGCAATACTAAAAACATACTTCTCAAAATTGAATTCAGCGTGTACTCGGAAAGATAGAACCTGGGATGAAATAAAATGATGTGAAACAATGGCGAGCCGCGTCACGACAAAACCAACATAGTGCGATTGCGACCAGCATGGATCCAGACCAGCCTGCACATCCGCGCAGTCTGATCAGGATCCATGCTGTTCGCTTACAGACCTTATAACTAGTAAAGAAACTGATAGCGAACAGCATGGATCCTGATCAGACTGTGCGGACGCGCAGGCAGGTCTGGATTCATGCTGGTCGCAAACCCATTATGTTGGTTTTGTCGTGACGCGGCTCAGTATTCATACAGCAAGATGTAAAGAATTTAAAAGTTGTAATTGTTTCATTGACGCACTTGTTTCTGATAACTATCATTAATCAAATTTTAAAGGCCCATTAAGCCCCATAAAGTTATTGTTTTTATTTCTCAAAAGCTCGAAAGCTTTTTATCTTAGGTTTTTATGTTATAGTTTTCGAAACAGTATTCATTGACCATTTATAGCGGAACCATCTTATACTTTTGAGCAATTAGTATAACTATAATGATTCTATTTATGCAAGTTTCTTCACGTGATAATCATCTAACGTACTCTTATTCTATTTACACAAGTTTCTTCACGTGATAATCATCTAACGTACTCTTATTCTATTTACACAAGGTTCTTCACGTGATAATCAACTAACGTACTCTTATTCTATTTACACAAGTTTCTTCACGTGATAATCATCTAACGAACACTTATTCTATTTACACAAGTTTCCTCACGTGATAATCATCTAACGTACTCTTATTCTATTTACACAAGGTTCTTCACGTGATAATCAACTAACGTACTCTTATTCTATTTAGTATTTTTATGGAAGGCAAAATACTTCTATTAATACTATGTTTGCCTGGTTACATGACAATTATTTTACATTCTATGGTGCTTTCTTCACGTGATAACTTTCTTACGTACTCTTATTCTATTTACACACGTTCTGTCACATGATAACCACCTTACTGCTATGTTTCTATTTACACACGTTCTGTCACATGATAACCACCTTACTGCTATGTTTCTATTTACACAAGTTTCTTCACGTGATAATCATCTAACGTACTCTTATTCTATTTACACACGTTCTGTCACATGATAACCACCTTACTGCTATGTTTCTATTTACACAAGTTTCTTCACGTGATAATCATCTAACGTACTCTTATTCTATTTACACACGTTCTGTCACATGATAAACACCTTACTGCTATGTTTCTATTTACACAAGTTTCTTCACGTGATAATCATCTATCGTACTCTTATTCTATTTACACACGTTCTGTCACATGATAACCACCTTACTGCTATGTTTCTATTTACACAAGTTTCTTCACGTGATAATCATCTAACGTACTCTTATTCTATTTACACAAGTTTCTTCACGTGATAATCAACTAACGTACTCTTATTCTATTTACACAAGTTTCTTCACGTGATAATCATCTAACGTACTCTTATTCTATTTACACAAGTTTCCTCACGTGATAATCATCTAACGTATTCTTATTGTATTTACACAAGTTTGCTCAGAGGAAAGTTCGTACTAATAAGAGTGCTGCCTTCAGTGACAATTTCTACACTTCCATTATTTAATGGGCTCATTCATTACTATTCCAGAGAGAACCAAGTCAAATTTTTTGAAAGTCACTTCCTTTACCATATGAAAGACACATCGTTGTAACATTTATAAGGTTAAAACCGACGGGAACTGCTGCCTACAGTTGTAACATTTACTGGGTTTAGAGGCATACACTACCTACAAAAATTATAATATTTTCATGGATACGAGACGGACACCGTTACCTACAAAAATGTTTTCTTAGTTAAGAGACCTTCAAGACCTGTTACCTAAGACCTGTTACCTACATACAAGTTATACCATTTTCTTGGTTTACAGAAGGGCATAGTTACCTATACAAATTAGAACATTGTCTTGGTTTACAGACGAACATTGTCAGCTATAAGTTTTATCACTTTCTTGGACGGAAGTGTTACTTACCTACAAGTTATTACATTTTTTCTTTGCTTAGAGCCGGACACTGTTACCTACAAGTTATACCATTATTGGTTTAGAGACGGACACTGTTACCTCCGAATTATACCATTTTCTTGGTTTAGAGACGGACACTGTTACCTTCAAGTTATACCATTTTCTTGGTTTAGAGACGGACACTGTTACCTTCAAGTTATACCATTTTCTTGGTTTAGAGACGGACACTGTTACCTCCGAATTATACCATTTTCTTTGGTTTAGAGACGGACACTGTGTTACCTACAAGTTATACCATTATTGGTTTAGAGACGGACACTGTTACCTCCGAATTTATACCATTTTCTTGGTTTAGAGACGGACACTGTTACCTTCAAGTTATACCATTTTCTTGGTTTAGAGACGGACACTGTTACCTTCAAGTTATACCATTTTCTTGGTTTAGAGACGGACACTGTTACCTACAAGTTTATACCATTTTCATGGTTTAGAGACGGACACTGTTACCTTCAAGTTATACCATTTTTCATGGTTTAGAGACGGACACTGTTACCTTCAAGTTATACCATTTTCTTGGTTTAGAGACGGACACTGTTACCTTCAAGTTATACCATTTTCTTGGTTTAGAGACGGACACTGTTACCTTCAAGTTATACCATTTTCATGGTTTAGAGACGGACACTGTTACCTTCAAGTTATACCATTTTTCTTGGTTTAGAGACGGACACTGTTACCTTCAAGTTATACCATTTTTCTTGGTTTAGAGACAGACACTGTTACCTTCAAGTTATACCATTTTTCTTGGTTTAGAGACGGACACTGTTACCTTCAAGTTATACCATTTTCTTGGTTTAGAGACGGACACTGTTACCTTCAAGTTATACCATTTTCTTGGTTAAGAGAGGGAGTGTAACCTACAAGTTTACCATTTTATTGGTTGTTACCTACAAGTTATTCATGTTTTCTTTGTGGACACCATAACCTACATGTTATAACATCCTTTATGTATATTTTCTTAGTTAGAGACAGACATGTTTTACCTATACAAGTTACAACATTTTTTAGTTTCGAGACGGACGTTGTAACTTTCAAGTTGCAACATTGACGGGCATTGCTGTCTACGATTTATAACCCCATCCTCTCAAACCAATAAAGCCTCTAAATGGAGAAAAAGAAAAATAGGGGAGGGGAATATGTCGTATTTTAACATACGACATTCGCGTCGTGTTTTATTTTTTGATTCCACGCTGAATTTTACTGTTTTAATTTGCAGACGACAGTTCTACTACATAAACTGCAGACGACTGTTTGCAAACGACAAAAAGTTATGTATATGTTATTTGATTTGTAATTAACTTTGTTTGTTGATGAATGGTAGCATTGCCACGCACTAATTTAACTATTTTAATTAAATCAAGGTCTCGTGAAATGCAATATCTACCATTACAGTACAATACTGTTGAATTTACATGTAAGATGAGCGGTATAATGAAACAAGATACTCCGAAGCTATAATAATGGTTTAACTTCATTATAGTGGACCCTAGGGTTATTTATACATCTATACAAAAACGCGTGGGACACAATCCCGTTCTTACATTACTCTCGTCTGCCCCACGTACGACCATCAATTAACAAGCGAAAGTTGAGGCGCACCTTTTTGTGGTCAAGTTTATAAAAAAAAAACCTTCACCATATCGTATCTCTTGCAAAGTGAAGTTTATCATTCTGAATAGCATCTTATTATAAACGTTCATATCTACCAACACAGAAGGTATTTAAAATTATCGTAAAATCAAGTTAAATATTTTTCAGTCATTCCTGAGTATTTAAAAATGTATAGTTGTAAAAATCATGTTGCATAAAAAATGAACATACAAATGGGCGGTTAGTTTTGCTATTATTATGACAAGATGTGTGTCAGTATGCAGTTACTGTCAATAATGCGATAACGACGTTCGGTATATTCCGTCATATTCGGTAAAATTCGTAAACCCGCACATTTTATCCGATAGCATGTTGAGACTCAGTTGCTGATGTGAAGTTGGATGGATATCTTCTATTTCAATTTTTCATAAAGGAAATTTACATTGTAGTTGTACAACGAATAGGAAATATACTCTTCACAAGATAAAGTTGATCGTAAGTTTGTTTATGTTCTCCTTTTATTCTCACGGGATAAACACAATATTAACATTGATATTTGGTTTCAATTTACCAAGGTCTTATATACATAATTTTTATTTACGTTTAAGTGTGATATTCAAGCCTGTCTAGGCAATTACAATTCAGCATCACGTAAGTGTACTTTCATGTTGTTATGCTCGTATATTTCTTGGGACATGTGCGTTTAATTTTGCAGTCATAAAATGTGTTTTCCGTCAGTTTAACGAACAAAACAAATAACCACAGAATTTTCTAATATGTAGAAGAAAGAGAGAATCCGTACTTTTAAAAATAGATTCATGAGATTGAATGTTTGTTGGCTTAGTCAGTGCTTGGAAATATATAAATGATATAGTTGTAACGTAACGTTAAAACATTGCTTTTTTATTCGTTTTTTTTTTTGTAATCGGAGATTGAGTAAATTTGTCACGCAGCAAAAATGATTTACATACTTTATGAAATAAATCCCAAGTGACCTTTAACATTTAAGCTTATTATATAGCTTAAAATATGTACACGTGTTATAGTCGTGTATGAATGATTTGAGCTTTTAATAAAAACAACTCATCATTATAACTAGCATGATTTAAGAATACAGCACAATTGCTGTCACTCTTAAATTTGTCATAAACTTATCTCCAGAAACAGGGTACTTTTGTGAAAGTCTCGTAAATGAATGAATGTTGTAGACGTTGACGTCCGAGAGATCACGTGGCAACACATCATATAGCACTTCATAAAAGGGTGATAGTCTTGTTAGTATAAAGGAAAGAGGAAGCGGACATTGTTTTTACGATATTCATAGTAAATGGTGATTCTTCGATACTACGACGTCATAAAGTCACTAGGGTCACGAGGGGCGTGGCAAAAAAGAACGCTGACGTGTAATATTAAGCGCGTGTCACGTTATAGAACGTAAAATAATTTGCTCCGGGACTTAAAATCGTATTTTGCCTTTAATGGAGACGTCAGGGTTGGGAATTAAATTAACGCAGGAAAAAAAATAAAGATATTTATAGACGAAAATGAAATTATCTATAAAATCTTAAGTGGGTATAACTGTTATGTCCAAACAGATATCAGTGACCTTGACTTCATTCAAGGACGTTCATTAAGTTATCAGTTTTTTGTACGTAAATGGACACTTATCTGAATCAATTTAGACTTGGTACTGATAATAATCTTTACATCTTTACCGTTACAGTCGTGGGGAACAAGGACACTGATTATATATTTTTCTATATTGACAGTTTCCTTGCTGATTCTAATTGTCATTTATTAACATATGTTGGTATGAATGTTCAAATTTCTAGGAATACATATACCTGTACAATTAGAACTGGACCCAGTGGTATAGAGCTTAGCCAGTGTAGATAGTCTATTGTGTTGGCATGCCTCTTAACTGGCCTCGTAAGCAAGCTTGATTTGTGGCTTTCCGGTCCATTTATTTACAGTACAACCTGTTAAAAGCGCACCTCTGTAGAGCAGTAACCCCCACAACAACAACTATATCAGTTATTTCTCAAAAAAGACCTTGCAAAAGATTTAACCTTAATTTAGAGCAGCACCCCTAAGCAGCAACCAAAATTTTGTATTCCAAAGTTTATTGCTTTATAGAGGTTGAATGTATTGTAGAAAAAGAACTAAGCGTAAGTTAATTTACAAGGGGGAATCTTCCTCTTAAGGATCTAATATTTCGGCATATTTACGCCAGTTCTCGCACTGTTAATGCGGCGATATGGCCTGGACCAACTTTAATCGACTCACCGCTTTACGAATAATATTTAAAATACGGGAAAAAACGACAATAATGCTGTGAATAAATACGATCTTTTTATAGATAATAGTGGGGGAAGTCGTTTATTATAATTATAGACCATTTACAAGGAAGAACAAAATACACTTGAAATGCCTTCCTGATTAAACAATTGAGCGACACATTAATTATCAAAGGTCATAGTGGTACATGTGAAAATGAGAATAAAGTAAGATACTTTAAAACTAATTCAGTATTTGCTAAAAATACGAATAGGCATCGCAAACGACTACATATTTTGCTGTAATTTTCCCCAAAACTGCGGCACTGTCCACAGGCACGAAGTATCGCACCCTGGGAAGAAAAAAATTATGACCAGTTTTGATAATAAAACCTGTGTTCATCCTAAAAGTGTCAAAAAAACCAAAAAAAAAAAATGTAAATAATGACCTCCTTTAAATATACTATAAGTTAAGAGAAGGCCGGAAACTCCAGATTCGAGCCTACGAGCAAGGGACTTCATTCCCAGCCGCTTGTTGAAAACAATTGGCCAGACAAATAAAAAAAACCTTTATCACTATTTTCACGTTGTATTAAGCTTCAAAATGAGACCAACCCAAAGTCTCTAGCCCTACCCGTTCATGAAATATCTCTCAGGAAACGAGCGAATTCGTGCAAAATCCTTGGTAGACAGAATTGCGGCACAACGATTCGGTACGTAAACATAGACTAATACATGTATGCCAGCTGAGTACGGGTCAAATCACTTGAATTTACTAAATAGTATTACTAAATACATTAAGTTGGACCAACACACAACCGTCATTTAGCATCTGATACACGCAAAATTCGAATTTTTTAAACCTTTTTCCAGACGGTCTTTAGATTCCTTTCTACGCCATTGTCAATCAGCTGTTCGATATTTTGTAACGAGTCTTCTGATTGCCAATAGCAACGAAAACCGCAACTGGTTCACACAAGGATGCCTAATGGCGTAGAAAGCGATTGAAAAGACCGTGAAAATGTTTGAAACTCGAATATCGTGTGTATCAGATGCTACTGACAGTTGTGAGTGGTCTCATTCATGAATTTAGTAATATTATTTAGTAAATTTCAAGTGATTTTGACCCGTACTCAGCTGACAAACATGTATTAGTCTATGTTTACCTGTTTACGTACCCGAATTGTTGTGCCGCAATTTTGTCTAACCAAGGATTTAGCACGAATTCGCTCGTTCTTGATAGATATATTTCATGAACGGGTAGGGCTAGAGACTTGGGGTTGGTCTCATTTTGAAGCTTAA